>NC_056744.1:207401576-207701576 GCF_019279795.1 Protopterus annectens | reverse complement strand
CTCCTAATGATGTGATATACTAGAAAAGGGCCTCACTGAGATAGATGCCTGGTGTCAAAGCCATAGCCTGAAGCTCAATGCCATAAAGTGTATTGTCATCCCCTTTGGTAAAAACTCTGTACCCATGAACTACCACATAAGTGGTAGTCTACTTAACGCCGAAAGTGTGATAAGAGACCTTGGGACACAGGTGGACAGTAGTCTCGCCTTTGATAATCACATCGCCACAGTGGTCAGGAACTCCTTCTACATGGCTCACATCATCACCAAAGGTTTCTCATCCAGAAAAAAGGAGGTCATTGTTCCCCTCTACTCATCACTCATGAGACCCATTATAGAGTACAATGCCCCTTTTGGTATGTACCTCACAAGACATCTACAACAACTGGAAAGGCCACAGAAATACCTCACAAAGAGGATTACTGGCCTCAAACAGATGCCCTATGCAGACCGTCTCAAACAACTCCAGCTTTACTCCGTCGCATATCGCCTACTCAGAGGCGATCTCTGCCTAACATACAAAGCTATGTGAAACCCAGAGCTGTTGGACATGCTCCACTTAAAGAAATCCCAATCCCTCCAAGCTACACACTCTAGGGACCTAAACCTTGTCATCACAATAAACAGAACATGCTGGGGGGATAGATTCCTGTCCCAGAGACTTCCCATACTCTGAAACAGACTACCTATGTCAAACAGAGCACCTCATTAGCACTCTTCAAGAAAAATCTTGATGACTGGATGGGAAATAGGAAATTCACCCCAGGGATCACTTCTGTGGCTCTTCTCGACAGGGGCACAGGAAAATAATTTTCTTGGGTAGCGAAAGCCAGGGTACCTTTTTGGCTAGGCGTATATAGGCCCTAGGGCCAATAGCCTAGTCCCTACCTATGAACAATGTTCTGATGTCCTTATTGTTAGGAACTGAAATGCAAGAAGAAAAGGCTTGAGTACCTATTCTAAAGGTACTTATAGGTATTTTGGCCCTATAAAACCTGTCAGGCTTTTTGGAAGATGGACCTTGTAAGTTTGGTGCCATAGAAGCTGCAGATAATGCATACTCCGATGCTCCTAAAACTGGAGGGATATCCATAAGCTTAATGGAATTCATACTGAATAATTCATATTACCTTTTCTGGTAGTCAAAATACTTCGCCCTCCCATTTATCAAAATCTTTCATTTTTGCTATGCTGTCATGAAAGGGTATTTCCTCATTTGGGGAGTCTGAAGACAGGGTATCCTCTGATACAGATTCACAACCTGTAGGGGAAGGAATTTTGGAGTCATTCTCTGATCCAGCACCCTTTAACTTTTATGAGGAGCAAAAAAAAGTCAGTGATCTTTCCTGGTGCCCTGAAATGCAGGAGCCAATCAGGTCATGTTTCTGCACCCCGCCCATGCATCTTATTCTTTAGCTAAGAGAAAAATAAAGTTATATTTCCTTAAACAGTAATAAACTGCTTGCTACATTTGTTACAACCAATTGCAACAGTTTATGCACAAGGAACACATAGCACTAAAGAGATTGTGTTATTAAAAAACAAAGTGTTCTTTGTTTTAATTTAAAAATTAACTTTGATTTCACCATTTAACTGAAAATAAACTGCACTTAAATAGAACAAACTGTCACCACTGTGCTATGCTAGCTACCATGGGAGTTTCAATGGGCAGAATTAGGTCAGTACGTACCACATTCTAATGTTTTGTTTTCTTTTCTTGCATCACAGCCTGTAAGTACAATATATTTTGAGTTAATGCTTCTGTTCTCTTTGTGAACTACTATATTTGCAAAACATGGAGAAACAAAGAGACTAGTGCAGAACAACACAAACCCATGTCAGCATGTAATGGCTCTTCTGGAAAGGATTGTAGCTCATCAGGAAATGACAGGCTACTGATAAAAATGTAGTCAGTCTTTAAGAAGAGATAATAGCTACACTACTGATCACCTCATCACTAAAGAAACTGACTGAGGATGATGACACTGAAGCCAAAAGTTTTGCTTTTGAGAGATATACCACCCTGGTGATTTTGGCTCAGACTGTCTGGGTAAAATTTTATCTTCACAGCTTACAGAGGTAGCACATATGGACATAGTCCTCTTAATCAGTGCTTCTTATCAAATATATTTATTTATTTGTTTGTTGTCTTTTGTTTTTTGGGAAAATCAGACTGGGCACAAGTGCCATTTTCAGTGTAGGCCCAGGGAGAAAAGCTCCACATAAAGTATACATTTACAATGGACAACAATAAAAATCTAACATTTTAACCATTATTTTGCAAATAGTATTGAGACAAATGGGAAAGACATTTATCATACACTTTAGAAGTTATATTATTTTGCATAGGTCAAATACATGTTAACTTGTAATGGCTGGTTATACAAGAACATTGATAATGCACATAGGGTCATTATATGTATATTGACATTATTGAGGTAGGATGTCACTAGAGCAGGAACAGAAAATAGAGGGGGAGGAGGAAGAGTATAAGAATAAATAATCAAGAAAAAAACATAAGTAGAAAAACGTCAGATAGTGGAGAGCGTGAGATAACGGTAAATACGTAAGATGATAAGATGGGTAAGGAGAGGGTATCAGTAGGTGAGGGTTAAGGATATAGGTTAGTTGGAGGAGCAGTACTGGGGATGAAAGACAACTGGATAAGAAAGGCGAGAGTCAGGGTGACTGATATAGAGAGATTGGGAATGGAAGAGAAAGAGAAAGGCGAGTTTAGTCAGGATGGGAGCATGAGAATAGGCATGAGGAACATAGGCACTGTTTTAGGTTGTGTTTGAAATGTGTGGTAATGTTTCTTGTTTTAGGATGGAATGACGTTCCAGTGCTTAGCAACATACGTTGAGTAAAGTGAATTGCCTACACTGTTATGAAACTTTGTCCTGGTTAAGGGACATTTGTTCTGTGAGCAGATTCCTAGTAAGGAAGTAATGTTTGAGGATGTTTTGTAATGATGGGCTGGTGTTGGGTTTGTGTATTATTCTGTGGTCACTAAGTAATTGGAAGTAGGTAAGGTAATAAGGTGGTTTGAGCTAGTGAAGGTGCTTCAGTGCTAGACAGTAGTATGAATGGTGTGGTACATTAGATGCAAAGTTAGTTATTTTGTTGTAGCAAACTTCTAGTTTAGTTTTTAAGGTGGAGTGAAGATTAGTCTGGATGGGTGCTGCATAGCAAAGAGAATGGAGATAAAATGTTGCTGAAGAATTCCTAGAGCAGTCAGTGAGAAATGATTTGTTTCTGTAGAGGAAGCCCAACTTTTGGGGAGTTTTCTTGATGGTTTGAGTGATGTGTTGATCATATTTTAAGTTATTATCAATTAAGGCACCAAGAAGTTTTGTGTTGGGAAGTGTTTCAATTGAAGTATTATTTGCTGATGTGATAGTAAATAATTGTTTCTGTGCTGACAGAGATTTGGATAAAAACAACATTTTTTTTTTGTCATTTAAAACTAGTTAGTAGTCATCTAGCTAGGCCTTAACTGAGAAAAAGGAGTCCTGAGTCATCTTGTGGGGTAGCAGTAGACGATGCATATTGTACTAATGAGGCTTCTTTGGTAGCTTTGTAAAGATTATTTGTGAATAACTTGAATTGAATAGTAAAGTCCGTAGAATAGATCCCTGAGGTACCCAGCCTGGACTCTGTTGGTGAGATAGCTGTGGAACCAGCTAAGGAAGGAATGGTAGCGACCTAGGGAGAATAGTTTATGGGGCAGATTTTGGTTTGAAAATGTGTCAAATGCTATTGACATGTTTAAGAAGAGGGATGACACGTGGTTACCATTGTTTCTAATAGAGTTTATTATTTTAGTAAAACTGAGTAGAGCAGTAGTGGTGCTGTGGTGAGGTCAGCAAATATGCTGAGGGTTGACAAGGAAGTTGTTATTGTGAAGATGGGAAAGGAGTTGGGAATGAATGCATTTTTGTAATATTTTGGACAGTGAAAATAGAATGGCTATAGGTTGGGAATTAGAAATATCAGTGGATGTTCCCCATTTATACAGAGGTATGATGTGGGATTTTTTTACAGATGGCAGGGACATTCTGTAATTAATCAGTTTACGACTATAGACACGGTATGCTATAGCGTCTGTAGTGATTCTGAGATATTCTGGTGGCAGATTGTCTGCAGCCAGTGTGCAATTTTTTTTAGTTTTTGGAGAGTTTTTTTGATAGGAGAGGTAGATACTTGCTGGAGGGAGAAAGGATTTTGGTGGTGATTAGTTCTGCTTAGGATAGTGAGGGTGGTGGGTGGTTTATTGTTAAGTAGGGAGAGGACAGAATATATAAAATGTGGGGAGCCTTGAGCAGCCTACCTGTCCCTGTAGGAAGTGACCTCAGCACAAGAAGCTGTAGTAATTGGTTGTTTTGACCATTTCTAGCTCTTTTGTAGTTCACTGTTTAAAATCCGCCTCTGGGCGTTTTTTTCTGGCTATACTGCTCAGACAAGCTCCTCGTGGTTCTGCAGAGTGGTCCTAGCAGCAGGGAACTCAGAAAAGTGATTACTTTCTGGATTTAAGTATATTTGCTTTTTTTTCACTTGGAATAGCTTCTGTAGCTTACCCTGAACTAGCTTGAACTGTTTTTTTAACTGTTTGCTGCATTATTTTAAAATCTGCACTTAAAGTTACATTTTAGTCGAATTTGATCGAAAGTTTGTTTGTTTGTTTGCTTAATTTAACTGTGGAGGCTGCCCACTAAAGTGTGTTAGCCTGTGTAGCTAATTTATCACTGCCTCTGCATTTTCTGTGTGTTTCTACCAAAAAAAACAAAAAAACAAAAACATAATCTTTGTTTTCCCGCCTCTCCACGACTAGTTTAGACCAGTTTACAGGCATTGCTGTATTCTGGGCTGTGGTGTAGTTCCTGTATTGTCCATTACCTTACTTGGATAGAAGGAAGTTTCTTTGCTTACCAGTGGGAGTGGGGAGCCTTGAGCAGCCTACCTGTCCCTGTAGGAAGTGACCTCAGCACAAGAAGCTGTAGTAATTGGTTGTTTTGGACCATTTCTAGCTCTTTTGTAGTTCACTGTTTAAAATCCACCTCTGGGCATTTTTTTCTGGCTATACTGCTCAGACAAGCTCCTCGTGGTTCTGCAGAGTGGTCCTAGCAGCAGGGAACTCAGAAAAGCGACTACTTTCTGGATTTAAGTATATTTGCTTTTTTTCACTTGGAATAGCTTCTGTAGCTTACCCCGAACTAGCTTGAACTGTTTTTTAACTGTTTGCTGCATTATTTTAAAATCTGCACTTAAAGTTACATTTTATTCGAATTTGATCGAAAGTTTGTTTGTTTGTTTGCTTAATTTAACTGTGGAGGCTGCCCACTAAAGTGTGCTAGCCTGTGTAACTAATTTATCACTGTCTCTGCATTTTCTGTGTGTTTCTACCAAAAAAACAAAAAAAATAATCCTTTTTTTCCTGCCTCTCCTCGACTAGTTTAGACCAGTTTACAGGCATTGCTGTATTCTGGGCTGTGGTGTAGTTCCTGTGTTGTCCATTACCTTACTTGGATAGAAGGAAGTTTCTTTGCTCACCGGTGGGAGTGGGGAGCCTTGAGCAGCCTACCTGTCCCTGTAGGAAGTGACCTCAGCACAAGAAGCTGTAGTAATTGGTTGTTTTGGACCATTTCTAGCTCTTTTGTAGTTCACTGTTTAAAATCCGTGTTTGCACGGCTTTGCGCGGTTGTGCGCATAGTGCAGCGCCGGTTAAACAAGGTTAATCTTTTTCTGGCTCCGTCAAGTCTGCTCTTCAAGTTTTCCCTTAAGGAAGCTCTACTCTTAGTATAACCAGACTAATTACTATATTATAAGCCTAGCACTTGTTCTCAATACCTCTCTACTAAGTAAGCACTCTCGTACTAAGTAAAGCACTACATCTACTTACCACCCCTGTGAATATCCACTTCCCTTAAAGGTACAGCACTCCCTTATACTGTTCTAGCATGTCGAGTGGTAGATTACTGGCATCGTCTCCAGTTCAGCTGGTCAATCTGGGTATCTTGAGACAATGCTACAATTGTCTCATGTACACAGACAACCCTCTCCTCCTCCTAACAAACACAAATACATGTGAGAGATGCAACTATATAGCCAAACTGGAGGCTGAACTCTCTCAACTCAGGGCTGGCATGACCAGACAGGAGGAGATGGCAACCACACACACAACAATCCCAGTCCCACACAGACCTACCACAACTGCAAACCAAACACATAAAAACACAAAGACATACTCGGAGGCTCTAATAAAAAACTTACCAAAACAACAGAGGCTCCCAAAGCAGACACCCAAAATCCACCACCTCAAAACAAAACACATGCAACACATACTTCAATAAATCAGTATGTCAACCAATCACAGCCCTTAAGGCCAAACACCTTGCCTGATACACTAGTAATAGGTGACTCTATAGTCAGACACACTGATGTCCCGCTGACCAGGCTGAACAAGGAGAAGGTGACTGTGAGCTGTCTATCGGGAGCTAGGATCCACCACATAACACACGCACTCAAGTCACTCCAAAGCAAGTACAAATATGACTCCGTCATTGTCCATGCTGGTGTGAATGACCCGAGACGTACCTCCCTGGACTACATGAAAAGAGACATAGAGGAGCTCTCTGATTATGTAGCCCAGGCTGGTATGACCCTGACCCTGAGCAGCATCTTGCCCTCACCAAGAATGATATCACAATACAAAGACAAGATGATCAGCTTTAACAATTGGCTCAAGTACTGGTGTCATTCTAAGGGGATCCAATGTCTGTCTGCCTGGGATGACATGTTGGACAAGCCACGCTGCTTCGCAAGGGATGGCTTACACCTGTCAACACTGGGCTTCCGGATATTGGCTAAGGCTCTTGCCACCCCCATAGTGCCTTTATTAGGCAAGGCTCAAAAGACAACCCCACCTCCTTAGAAAATAATAATGGAAAAAAACTAAGGGTAATGCTGCTCAACGCCAGAAGTCTAAATCTCAAGATGCAGGCACTTGATGCACTCCTCAGCATGGAGAACATCGACGTCTGTGCAGTAACTGAAACCTGGTTCAAGCCTCCTGAGAGCACCCCAGCACTACCAGGCTATACCTCGTATCATGCTTTTCAGCCCCAAAACCCGGGCCGAACCACAAAGGGAGGGGGAGTGTCCATATTCATCAAGGACACCCACACCTCCAGGTTAGTAGCAACACATGAAGCATCAGAGACCATACAGGTGCAACTAACCATAGGCAAAACTGCTATACAACTGGTAGCATGTTACAGACCACCCTCCCAATCTCAAGAACTCCACTCAGCCTTCCTGAAGACATTGGAGGATATGAATGTATCACAAAATACCATCATACTGGGAGACTTCAACTACCCAAACATAGATTGAATACATTATTCTAGCCCTAATACCCTAGCCCAAAGGTTCCTGGAATTCATAAATTCAAATGCACTGGAACAATTAGTCACCTCTCCCACTAGGGGAGATAATATACTAGACCTGATCATCACAAACATGGGGACAAAATGCTCCACACCGGAAGTATACCCCTCACTAGTGAGATCTGACCACAAACTAATCACCTTGGATATACATATCCCACCTACACCCCCAGCACAAAAGACCACAGTGAAAAACTTCTCAAAAGCAGACTTCACTCTTCTTAAGACTGAGATGGTATCCTTTAAGCCCACTGTGCCTGTGGATACCACATCTCACAATGCCGAATCCTTCACAAATGCTTTCTATGGACATCTCCAAGAATGCATGGATCATGCAATCCCAAACAAATCCAAGTCCCTCTCCACCAAAGGTAAGCGTCCTGTCTGGTGGACCTCAGCCATAAACAAATTGTATAACAAAAGAAGGAAGCTACTGCACGTCAGAGCAAAATCCCATGAAGGGAAGACATCTCTGATCAACATTAGCAGAAAACTACGTTCTCTCATAAAAACATCCAAGGCCAACTTTGAGAGAAAAATCGCTAAGGACACTAAAGATAACTACAAAGCCTTCTTCAGCTATGTTAGAAACCTGGGCGGAAACCCTCAGATATGCTCAGAGTTGGTTCACAACAATAAAAAATACACTGAACCCACAGATATTGCCAACATTCTGGCTGACAGGTTCAGTGCAAATTTCTCCCCTCCTTCACCCCCAAAAGAAGAAATACTTATCCCAGCTGAATGTAATCTCCCTGTCATCTCAGATGTCTAAGTGAGAACCGCCCTAAACAAAGCAAAAAACACAGCATCAATGGGACCTGACAGTATCCCGGATTGCGTGTTACGTGGACTCCAAGAGGAGCTAAAGCCACACATAAAAATGCTATTTAACCTTAGCCTTACTTCGGGATATGTACCTGAACAATGGCATACAGCAACAGTGGTCCCACTCCACAAGGGGTGTGCCTCTACAGACCCTGGAAACTACCGCCCCATAAGCTTAACCAGCCTGGTCTGCAAAGCTATGGAAAGAATCATTATGGAACTCATAAACAGAGACATAGGGGACCTACAGACACTTGACCCCACCCAGTTCGGCTTTGTAAAAGGCAGATCCTGCCTTTTAAACCTGGTTGACTTTTTTGAAACAGTCACTAGAGCCATTGACGAGGGCAAAGCAGTCCATACAGCATACCTGGACTTGGCTAAGGCCTTTGACACAATACCCCACTCAGGCATCATAGATAAGCTCAACAGCTTAAAAGTAAACCCTTATGTCACTAGATGGGTTGCAAACTGGCTAAAGGACAGAACCCATAAAGTTAAAATCGCTGGAGCAATGTCAGACTCAAAGCCAGTCACAAGTGGTGTCCCACAGGGATCTGTCCTGGGACCCCTCTTGTTCGGCATTTATTTCTCAGATGTTAAAGCAAACACGGGAGGGCTGTGGCTGACAAAGTTCGCAGATGACTGCAAACTAGGCGCCATAGTCGATACACCAGCAGACACACACATCCTACAAAAAGGCCTCACAGAAATGGACAACTGGTGCCAGAGTCACGGCCTTAAACTAAATGCCAAAAAATGTATAGTCATCCCCTTTGGGAAAAACAAAGTACCCACAAATTATCATATAGACAGCAATCCACTGAGTATGGAAAAAGTAATCAGAGACCTAGGGACCCAAGTCGACAGCGACCTCTCATTTGATACCCACGTTGCCAAAGTGGTTAGAAAAACATTCTACCTTGCACACCTCATCATGAAGGGATTCACATCCAGATCCAAGGATGTCATTGTACCCCTATATTCCTCCCTCATCACACCCATGATTGAGTACAATGCCCCATTTGGTATGTACCTCACCCGGCATTTGCAACAACTGGAGAGACCACAAAAATACCTCACCAAGAGGATCAAGGGTCTCCAACATATGTCTTATTCTGCCAGACTAAAGAAACTTCAGCTCTATTCAGTAGCATACCGCCTGCTCAGAGGTGATCTCTGCCTGATGTACAAGGCCATGTTCAATCAGGATCTGATGGACATGCTCCACCTCAAAAAAAACAAGTCCATCAGGACCACGAGAGCTAAAGACTTAAACCTCGGCACAAGTATGAATAGGACATGCTGGAGGGATAGATTCATAACCCAGAGGCTTCCCATGCTTTGGAACAAGATCCCAGTTCATATTATGCAGAGCCCCTCACTGACTCTCTTCAAGAGAAATCTTGATGAGTGGATGGGAGATCGTACGTTTACCCCAGGGGTCACATCTGTGTCACTGCTAGACAGGGGCACAGTAAACTAATTCTATTATATAAGGGGACCTTCATTGTGTCACTACTAGACAGAGGCACAGTTTTCTGAATTTATTCTGTACATTTTTTGTACCATTTCATGGGGTGGCAAAAGCCACATCACTATGGCTAGGCTTACAAATGCCCCAGGGCAGATAGCCTAGTACTATACTATAAAACTATGAAACTATTGAACTGGGCAGCTATAGGGACTGGGCTGTTGTTGGTATTTGGTGAAGGAAACATACTGTGACTTAATGAAAAGTGTTTTGATTGTGTTCCAGAAAAGCTTTGGTTTCTGCTGGTGGTTGCCTTGGAGCTTGGAAAAGTATTTAGTTTTGTCAGATCTGATTTTGTTTAGAAAGGTTCGTAAGCTGAATAAAATATTGTCATTTTTGAGGTGTTTAGCCAGCAGATCATGCTTTCCAAGCTTTATCTCTGTTTAGCAGGAGTTGCCCGGTTTCTCTTGTGAACCATGGCACAGGCCTGGATTTGATTCATTTTGATTTGATGAGAGCTAGTTCACTTTGTATGTTAAGGAATGTGTTGTTAAAGTGAGCTACGGTGTCATCTAGGGGTAATATCCCAGTTGCATTTATTGAGACAGGCAATGAAGGTGTCATTATTGAAGGAGGAGAGTGTACATATATTACTATAGATTATGTGCATTATTAGCTCTCACGGCAATGGTCAGTAGATGGTCACTGATGATGACAAGAAGGCAGCCAGCAGTGTTAATTTTGTTAAGGATGGCATGATGATCCAGCCTAACATAAACTCCCTATTACTACTTTTGCCTATTCAAGTAGCAGTACTGATAATTTGGGTAAACCAAAGAGACTGATGGAGTGTGGGACAGTCATAGCTGATAAGTAAGAAGTCTATATTAACATCACCTGTGATGATGGTTTCCTTGTTCATACTATGAGACATCCACTGCAGGATTTCTTCTAGTAATGGGATGTTGTTTTAAGGTGGGATATAAATCGTAGTGATGCATACACTCTTGTGTTTTTTGACTTGCAGGATAGAGAAAATTATTTCAGTAGTGGGAAAGTTGGGGTACGTGAGGGGGTAGGAAGTGAGTTAAGGTGTTTTTGTACATCATTGGCATGCCACCATCTTTCTTATGCCATCTGTCATTTCTTTTGATGTTATATTCTAAAGGGAGAATTTCTTAGTCTTTAGTACCTGGTTTTACCCAGGTTTCTGTAACTATTAGTATGACAGGGGTGTATGAGGCTATACAGACATGTAACTGTGGTAGTTTATTGCAGATGCTCCTCAGATTTAAGTTCATCAAAATTAGACAACTGCCTTTGTTGAGTGGAAGAGGAGTACTAGGGGCAGCTGAGGTGGTAGATTTACAAGTGTGTAGAGAGTGGCCAGGATTAGGAGGTATATTGTGATCAAGAGCAAACTTAGGTGAGAGGAGTGTGCAGAGAAATATTTTTTATATTTAGATTACACCTCTAAATTATCTGTCTGTAGTGTGGATACTTATTTGGTGTAGTTGTAATTAAAGAAAGTATGGGATATGATAGAGTATAGGCTGGGTGTTATAGCAGGGTAAGAGGGGGCTGACTTAGAATTATGGTGTAGTGTTCCGGAGGTGACAGGTTGGGCAACAAAGGAGTGTGATAAGATGTGGAATAGGCAAGAATAGACAGCAGAAGTAGAAGTAGAGATAGTAAGTGAAAGGGCAGCATAATGTAGCTATAGTATTGATAAGGGGTAATCAATAGAGTGAAATAAGGTATTGTTTAAATTGAGGTGGGTGGATAGCATCATAGGGGAAGGAGTAAAAGGAGAGTGACGAGGGAAGGACCAAAAGAAAAGAATGTGATGTAATATAGCTATGTATAACAGGAAAGAGTATATAGAGTGGCTGTAATGTACGTGATTCATTGTAGATATGGAGTGGGTCAGCTTAGGGAAATATAAATGTAGCTGTAGATGGGATGGGTGGGAACCGGAATAGAGTAGGGGAGCAAAGAGAGCACAAGCTTGGCAAGGGTGAACAGAACATGTTCCAGCCCCCGGGCCAGTGCATGGCAAAAACAGTAAATACAGTTAGCACTTCTAGGGTTTGAAAAGAAAATTAAAATGAAAAACAAAAGTTAGTTATGGCTGGTGCATCTTCTGAAATGCAAGAAATGAAACTTTATAACTAGGCATAACTAGGCGCTTAATTGTAATAAAATGGTAGGAGCATGAGTGCCTGATCTAAAGCATATGTTGAACTTCTGGTAAAAACTGGAAGTGAAGAGCAAATGCAAAATGGTAGACATTTTAACAAAGGATAAATTCACCCCCAGCACCACCTTACTAATATATGTCTACCCTGCCCTTGCCCTTAACCCTAACCCTACACCTTGCCTTAGAAAAGCCCTTGTCATATTACTGCCACTACACAAGATACTCAGACGCATTCTACATACAGCAACATGCATGCACAACATTAAATCTATCTCCTTACCTGTTCCTTATGTTAACCTCAACCTGCAAAAACTTGCACACATACACACACACACACACACACACACACACACACACACACACACACACACACACACACACACACACACACACACTCTTCTCTAATGCTTAAACTTTCACAATATCTGTAACATTAATGACACATGTTTAAGAATACACATTCCTGATAAAGAGAAAGGAATGAGCATAGAAGCATCAAAAGAAACTATAATCTGACTTTGGCTGGAAAGGAGAGAAGAACAGCTGTGTTATCAGAAACCATCACTGAGTCTTAACAGAACACCCCAATTGTTTAAGTTAGCAAAAAAAGTCAGTACAGAAACTGAAAAGAAGGAACCCATAGTGCACAATATCAAAGGGAAAGCCCTGATCTAGATAAAGTTGTTGTGGTTATTCGGCTTTTCCCGGTTAGGGGTCGCCACAGCAGAAATCCGGTCCGCTAATGATTGGCAGTAGATTTTCACGAACGCCGAGGTGCCAGCTCAACGTTCAACCTTCAACAAAGGCACGCCCATTTAAGCATGTCTTTCGAATGCCCACCCAACCGCAGGGAGGACATGCAGACTCCACACAGAAGGCACTCCCTGCACTCCAGCCAAGAATTGAATGGGAGAACCTCTTGATGTGAGGCAACAATGCTACCGCTGCGAAGACCTTAAAAAGAGAAACATTTTGAGGAAAAGAATAAGAGCCTCCTGTTGGACCCTGACCAGAAGAAGCTGTTGAAAAATACCAGGAGAAGTGTTGAAAATCCTGTGCATTTAGTCAAGGAGTATCAGTTTCCATACTCTGGATGAATGCAGGGACCACATTGCAGCCTGACCCACTGAATACCAAGCATATGAACTGCAAGGAATATTTTGTAGCACTGAGAGACTTTAAATAGGAATAATAAATGCAGATCTAAGCTATAAGTAGCTGTGTCAGGCAAAATTGTACTTGTTTTCCTTTAAGTTGAAAGTGGACTGTGCTAAGACTCTCTCAATATAAATAAACTGCATTTTGTTTGAAAAAAATGTTTCCATTGTATTACACTTGCTAAATAATATATATATATATATATATATATATATATATATATATATATATATATATATATATATATAGGTTTATGTCAGATTATCAGGTTTTTGAAAACTCAAACTTCTTATGGTTGAGACCATATGTTCAATTTTCCATATCTTTTCCCACACTGTAGTGCGATCTTTGAGTTGGTCTTTATAATTTGCAGAAGATCTTGGGGTGCAGGAGAGCTTGCCCCCTTAAAAAAAGTATATTTTGGTTGTTTTGCTTTGTTCAAGTTTTTGGAAAGTCAGACATATGGTCTCAACCATATGAAGTTTGAGTTTCTGAAAATCGATAATTTGACATAAACCCATATATATATATATATATATATATATATATATATATATATATATATATATATATACATATATATGGGATACCTACTAAATCTTGAATGCTGAAAAACCGACGCCCAAAATCACGAGCCTGATATACCGAAACACCACAATATTGAAATTTCAAAATACCGACGCTCAAAATACCGGCAGCCCACAATCTCGAAACCATGACCCTGATGACTGAAACCAAAACATATGCACCATAAACAAGTAAAACAAGCATGGTCTCCCTGTGCGCTTGAAACAAAAGTAAAGCAGTAATCTTTTTGTCTGCACGATATTTACACCATATAATTGTGTCCGAAATTCCGCAGAACTAACTAGACCCAAGTATGTGAAACTGACACCCAGTGCTTGCGGGTACAACGATGTCAACAGTATCACATCTTTAACAACCTTGCAATAGCTCTAACAAATTTCAAACAGGTGTAAGCATTTTGATTATCAAGAACATGTTGAAATTGACTATGTCGTTGGACAAGCTTCTTACATTTTGGGGAAGGAGGGCAGCCCGTGATCAACCTTTCCCTCAATCCGTCCACACAGTTCTGCTCCTTAGCTAAAGCACTCATAATAACTGATAGATCAGTAGTTCTACAGCCAATTAAACACTTCAAACGGCGATGCCAGGCTTCTATGGAATTCTGCGTTTGCGGCAGAAACAGGCAATTTATTTCACTAACATTCCAAAAAGGAATAGGGAATAATGGCGGAAACCTGGTAATTCCTGTTAATCTTGTAGAAAACTTTCTTAATCTTCCTATAACGTACCAGTCTGAAAAATATTGTACAATTTCCCGTCCATCAGGTGGAAATGTCTCCTTTAACTGATTGAACGTAGGAATGACATCCGATTCATTGAGAAAAGCTAAGGCAACCAATGATTTCACCACTAATTGGAGGGCATGATTACAATTATACAATCTACCCAACCCTGTTTGCTACACCTTTCTCTACAAATTCTGACTGAAGTGAAACATGCAGCCCTTCGCTGCAATATCAGCAAAGTTCAATCTAATACTTTTCAGGGCAGCCACTTCAAAATCACAAAGTATAAATTTCAAACTCATTTGGAAATCATGTACAGACATTAAGTAAAGTACACAGTGCCACATCATATTATATGCCCGCAAAGACTTTTTAGACATTAAACTATACATTAACGGGACACATTTACTGTACCCTCCGTACTTTGCCATTCCATGTATACTATACAATTGCCTGCATAGAACACCTTTGCAGAAATACGTCCCATCCATTAACCAGATGGTGGCTATGCTAAGATTATGAAGGTTGTTTAGTGTAATAAATACCACTACAGTGAGCTGGGAAGTTGGATCTACCATCCACTTTTCGAGAAATACTCCACTTTGAAATGGAAACATATTCATCTCCAGATTCTCTAACATAAGGTCAGGGATATGTGTTTCAGTCACATATTTGTTTCTCACCCTCCGAATTTGTTGTACAACAGCTTTCTTATTAGGCAAACTTGGCACACACTCCAGGGATGTTGATGACATCACATCTTCTACCAGCATGCAAGGAGTATCTCTAGACAACAAAGCTTTTTCCTTTAGAGTACCACAAACTGTATATCTCTCAACCTCAAACAGATTGCCCACATGGATGTGAGGGATACTCTTCAACAGTTCTTCACCTTCAGACAAGGAGAGTGTTACTGTCCTACCTTTGCATTTACCACTACGTTTAAGTTTACAACACCAGTAATGTCTCGTATGAGCCTTCTTTTCAAGGTGATAAATATACCCATCTATCACTAGTACCTCTTTACATTTTTGCGATTGTACCCTACTATAGAGTTTACCGATTTCCCCAGGCACACTGAAGCAGTCATCAGACATGTTTGATATTGTTCTGCGTTGTACAAGTTCGTGTTCTCTAACTACAGCTTTATAACTTCCTGCTCAGTACTACAGAATGGGGCATGCCATACATGAAATCCTTCCACATCAGGATTTTGAACTTCGGTATTTTACATTTTCGTTATTGTGGTGTTTTGGTATATCAGGCTTGTGATTTTGGGCGTCGGTATTTTCAGCATTAGAGATTTAGTAGGTATCCCATATATATAATATATATATGGGTCTATATTAGAACACCGAACGTTCAAAATTTCGAGTGTTCTAATATCGACCCATTTTCAGCAAATGCTGAAAATATCGAAGAAACAGAAAACCAAATGTTTTCCTAGGGAAAGAATTTGGTTGTCCATTTCTGTTGCTTCGGTATTTTCAGCACTGTGGTGGAAAGTTACGGGTCGGGTTCAGGTAAGTGTGCGATTGTGTGAACGTGAGGGTTAGGGTGGGTTAGGTGAGTTAGGGTTAGGGCATGGGTCAGGTAAGTGTGCGATTGTGTGGATGTGAGGGTTAGGGCAGGGTAGGTGAGTCAGGGTTAGGGCGCGGGTGAGGTGACTGTGCGATAGTGACAGACCTTAGGGTTAAGGTAAGTGGATAGTTAGTGGTGTATGTATAGTTTAGTGTAGGGTTAGGTGTAAGAGTTTAGGTGTATATGTGTGGATTGCTGTTTGTTTGGTGTGCTTGTGTTGTGTGTATGTGTTTTGGAAGAGCAAATTTTTTCCCTAGGAAAAAATTCACTGTTCTGTATGTTCGATGTTTTAAATTTTCAATTCATAGGGTTCGATATTAGAACACTCGAAATTCTGAACGTTCGGTGTTCTAATATAGACCCATACATATATATATATATATATATATGTATATATACACATACATATATATATATATATATATATATATATATATATATACACACACACATACATATATATATATATATATATATATATATATATATATATATATTTATATATATATATATATATATATATATATATATATATATACACACACACACACACACACACACACACACACACATTTTATATATATATATATATATATATTTATATATATATATATATATCCATTTACAACCCCCTTTTTCCCAATTTTTGCAGATGGTATTGAGGTGTCACATCAGCAGTGACCATCAAGAAACAATGTACACACAACCAGTTGGCTAGCTATGCCATAGGGGTATGTATGTGTCTACCTATATGTTTTTAGTGTGGGAATATTTCAGCAGTTTATCTCCACCCTTGGAACATCATCAGCCTTGCTAACATTCCCCTAAACCTGCCTTACTTATACTACTTGCTAAATAAAGTGCAATAAAAGTTTACACGCTGTACAAACAAAAAAAATGGCAATGAGATGCTTCACAAAAACTTTCTAGCCAACCTGTAACAGTCCTGTAAACAGAAATCACCTTTAGTTTACCTTAAATTTGCTGATTTAAAAAAAAAAATAAGCAAGGACCACCTTTTCTGATCCTTTATAATGTACAGCCTCCATACCCCCCCCCCCAAAAAAGAGAGACCTCAATGGGTAATGGTTCCATTGATGTGGTAATGTGCCATGAGCATTCTGGGAGTTGAACATTTGGATAATACACAATTTTAATATACATTTCCTATAAGTATTTGAATAAAATAACATGGACTCTATCTCTGGAAACTGCTACCTGGCTAGTTCAAAATGAATTCAATGCTGGTAATCTTTAAGTAGTATCTAAAATCTTATTTAATTGAATTTGTGTTTAACTCCCATGGTTCTGTGCTGATTGCTACCCATATAACGTATTTTATTGTGTAATTATACATTAATGTGTTACTTTTTTGTGAATTGCATTCTTTTATCATGTTTTATGCTCTATTATAGTTAAGCCTGTGAGTCTGCTATATGTACTGTTATTTGTATTCTATGCTGTGCGGTGTTTGAGTTTAAAGACTCTAATAAATATGAATTTGAAGGGAAGATGAAAGTGAGCAGCCAGAAATCCATAACTTATACAAGAAAATAGTATGGTGACACTGGCAAAATGATGTGCTTTTGGAAATAAAAGACGGAAGGAGGGGAAGGAAATGCAAGTACAAAATCTCAATTCACAATGAACTTATCGACCTTACTAATGAGTCACGTTACAATTAATCACCTACTGTAGAGCAACGCATTTATATCATACTACTTATGGGAGGAATGGAACCAAAGTCACTTGGTTGATGAGCAAGGTGTATTACAGGGATAATCTGCTCTTCAGATGAAGGAAATGCAGTCATGTTAACTCAGATTATACAGGTCTTTTTCTTACAGAATGATGGCATTGAAATGTAAGGCAGAAAAGAAATGAGCGTGCTTGTCTTTAATAAAGTACAAAGCTTTAGTCTGATATCCACATAGTGACAACTAAAAAAACTGATGATTTCCTCTTAGTGAACAAAGACGAGAACAACAAGAAAAAAATGGAAAAAAAAAAAACATTTGTTTGTCACTCAAATGCCAATGGACCAGCTTGTTCCAAAGCAAAAAGAGCAGGGATGGTCATCAGAATTTAACACAGACCAAGTAATGCGGTTACTGAATGCCTTTGCTAAGTTAATCTTCTACGGAGAATAGACTATACAGACATGTTAGTATTTTCTCAACATCAGAGAGAGATCTGTTCATAGGAAATGGTGGAGTGAGACAGCAGACCACAGAGAATTCTTGAGTATGAGCAATGAGTAGTTCAGACAGCCAGGTGTGTTGATGCAGGCAGATGGCTGCCATTACAAGTCAGCAATGTCTAAGGTAGGAAGCACAGTGACAGAAAATAGTCTTCAGTGCACAATACTTAAAAGCTTCAGCATGTACTGTTAAATAATTTCCAGTGCCTCATCTTCAGCTATGATCCTCTCCAGTGACTATTTAAAAAAAATGAGTCTGGCTGTAATAAACTAGCTGCTATCTGCAACCAATTAAAGATACAGTAAATGTCTGTAAAGGATAGACACCCAGAACAATCTATTATATATACATGTCACAGTGATCAAAGCAGCTAATAAGTCTGTATTCTAGTATATGAGCAAGAAAATAGTAAAAACAAACAAATGGAAGACATCTTGACAGATAGCTATTGCATGCTTAAGAATGATTCAGACTGCAAAATGAAAACAAGATCCATGTGTCTTCACTGTATTTTAAGGAAAAAAAGTCAATTTACTCTTCTTTTGCATCAGATGGTTAGATATGTGACCTTGACATCTCTAAGAAATTGAGCTTTGTGCATCTCATTGCATTATTTTTTTTCATGCCAGTGTAATCCCACTAATGCATTTATATTCATAGGACTATGCTTTGTTCATACTAGACTAGCTGCACCTGTGGATCATTTCAAGCCACCCATTTACCTCATGTGAGAATCAAACCCTGTACCTTGCATCTATAAGGTAAATACCTTGACTGTTATGCCAACCTCCCACCCTATTTTTGCAAAATCCCATAGTTTTCTTGAACTGAAATTTTGCAGAAATGTACTGCTTTCACTACAAATGCAAGGTAACTTGGAGGCTAGTAATGTACTGCTTGAATGTTTATCATCATTTGTAATAGACAATTACCTACTCATATTTGCACTAGCTATGACCATATCAGTTAGTTACATTTTACCCTACATAAATATTACTTTTTTGGAATTGTGGCAAACAACATGATTTTTTGCCAAGCAACATTATTTAATTATTCTGGATGCACAACAGTTCTTGAATGAAAGTCCAGTTTAAACCTTTCCACTTTGCTGTTCTTTTATGAAAACCTTCTTAAAATGATAATAAGCTTATTAGCCGTTTATCTTTCTTTCACAAGATAATTTACACAGCATGCACTGTAAATACCATATATACAACATGATTAAATAAAGGTTATCTTAATCATCCTGCCCTATTTTAAGTTACTGATCTTATATTGCACAAAACCCAAGACAGAATGGTTATGGTATATTTACCTGAAGGTAATATGCTGAAAGATTAAAACAAATGACCAGTCATTAACTGTGAGCAAAGCAGGGAAGTTCCCTGTCCTCCTTCAGCATTTTTCCACCTTCTACCCTGTTACTTTTATAACTTGCTCTGAGGTTGTGCAACTGCAGGGCAAGTAAAGCACTTTTGACAAAATGGTCTGTCACTGAAGTGAGATTTGTTTAAGTGAGGAGTTATAGAAAATACCTTACTAGTTTTATATTTCTGTTAACTCCAGCTGATCACTTAATGCTATTTAATAAGCTCAGTCACATAAGGTTTTGATTAGCTGTCTTTCTAGTGGATTAATTCTTATCTTTGAAAATCTAGAATACAGCATGTTATGCTATTCCCTCACTTATTTCATCAACAGTATGCACAAGCTGATGTTTCTGAGTGCTGTGTCTTAGGTCCTCATGTTAACCATGTGTGAGCATACTGGGGCAGTGACTTACAAAGCAATATTCAGCCAAGACTGCTTAACTATATTCTTGAATACATATACATAGGAAAATTAAAGATGTTTCCTGTGATTTTGGGAGTGCCTCTCTAAAATAATAGAATTCTGTACAGTTAGAGAAAGAGTTGCTGGGTTACCAGCTGATCATTACTTGGCAATGTGGTGGGCTAGATGGACAGGTCAGTGGTTAGACAGATCAAAGGAAGCCAATACATGAAGTGATATCCTGGGAAAACCTGTCTGATGTTTGTGTGCAGAATGAGGGATGTGGAGTCTGAAAGGGTCGTCTTCAAAACTTCAGTAGTTTAGGCAGTCACAAGGAGATGTGGTTTAAAAGGTTGCTCCATCTTGCTATGATGAAAACTCCAGCAATGAGCAAAGATGTCAGGCTGAAGAAAGAGGACTTTCAATCAGTGTTAGTGGATTATCTCCAAATATAACTGACAGATACTGACTGAAAAGACAGAAAGGTAACAACTGCAACAGTTACTAAGTGAAGGCCCTTGAGTATGAAAGTTTGCGTGTGCGTGCGTGTGTGTGTGTGTGTGTGTGTGTGTGTGTGTGTGTGTGTGTGTGTGTGTATGTGTGGGTGGGGGGGTTGGGATTGTCTGGTAAGACCTTGGAGAATGGCTTTCTGATGGCCTCACAGATGTCCTGTGTAAATGTCCTGTGACTCAGGAAGGAGTAAACGAGCACTATTAGATAATTCTCAACAAGGGTGGAGAAGCTGTGACCCATCTGTGGACATTGTCAAGAGATGGAATCACCCATGTAAATCCTGAATCTGGTGAATGTGTCCTTCTGTGATGAAACAGTGCCAAAAGCAGGTAGTGGAAATGAGCCTGTTTCTGTAGGTACAGTACTGTGGTGAACAAACAATTGTACTGTGACAAGGCTGTAGGAGAAAATGAAACCCATCCTGACATGTGGAAGGTGCCAGATATTACTGGGGATGGCACGATTAACCTGACTTCTCATTACTGCATGGACAACAGAGACATTAAATCTGAACTTGAAAAATGGGGTAGATTTTCCCATTTAAGGAAAAGAAAAGACAAGAAGATGTGTTTCAATTAGACATGGATCATATTCCTCAGTCTGCCTGTGTAAATCTACACCAGGGCTCTTGTAAGGAAACTGTCTAACATCTAAGCCTCTGTTTCAAGAGAAGCAATGAAAATTCCATTCTGGTCATTGAACAGTGGATTAATTCTGTTCTTGCACACATTCTGCAGGTTTATCACAGTGCTGTCTGGTTGTGTTTTGCAGACCTTGAAGAATCATAGTACATATAGTATAGCTGCAAGAAGGCGAGACTTTGCTTTCCTGCATGAGTGGTGGGCATGCAGACACTCAAGCTTGTTAGAAAATGAAATGGTAAGATCTGTAATCTGAAAGTAATAACAGTAAAGATTAAATTTAGAAAGGCAACACCTACATTATTAAGAGGTAGATGCATCGGGTAGATCCATGAGCTACAGAGAATTTTGTTGCTCTTGTTGAATGGGGAATGGATTATAACTATTTACACAGTAGTGAGTCATCTAAAACAACTGACATATATTTGCCTAAACCAAAAGAAACATTCACTAATGTCTTGTGTTTTAAATATGGAAGGAAGTGATACATACTAAAATTTTGTAATAATAATAGCAAGAGTGAAAATAAGTCTGATATAACTGTAAAAACTGTTACAAATTCAAATGAAATGTAACCTATGAAATCTGAAAGAACTACTAAAAGTTAACATAAAATGTTCTGTTACTTTACCATTATTAAACTCATTAAATGCACAGTGTTAGAGGATGGCAGAGATTTAGAAGTACTACTAGACTCTGTTAAGATGATAACCCTCATTAAGGTGCTGTAACTTTGCAAACAAAATACCTATTTCCCAAACACTATAGAAGTTATATGCATTCACAGGAATGCATGTAACCTTTACAGTGTTATATGCATCCACAAGAATAAAAGAAGATATCCTATTATTCAGGTAGAAATTTTTACCAAATTTGGGAAAACAACACATCATGTGGCTGTTGTTCCCCATCTTACCTACAATATGATAGCTGAGAAAGACTCCCCACATTTTGAAGAACTATGGAAGTAGTGGGAAGGAGAAAGGTTACTCAGCATGCTAGACCCCTAGCTTACAAGAAAAGAGCCAAACAAATTCAACCCTCTGGTAGTAGAATCAACAGCTGCACCTACTCATAAACCAGAAGGTAAGAGCAGTACAGGAATATAGTTAAAAATATCCAAAGGAGTAAATATTATGTGTGAGTATATGGAGAGATAAGGACCCTATAGCCCTGTCAGACATTAATGAACTGTAACAAAGACAGGGAAGTTGGAGGGGAGCCCAAGACAGACACAATACATAACAGCAGGGAGAAGGGAATAACTAGTAAACAGAAAGTGTACTCTGCAAATAACCTCATTGAGAGGTCAAGGAGAGAAGACCCTACAGAAAAAGGTAAAATAAGGTGAAGTATTCCCAACTAAGTGAGGTTTAAATTAATTTACTGAACACAGGAGGGTTCTTGATTCCTAGAATACAGATAGGGAATACAGTAAGGCAGAAGAATAGACATATGGCTATGCTAAACTCCGACATAAGTTACCACTCTTAGAAGAAGAAGAAGATTTCAAAGATTTGTAGCTCAGTTTTGGTAGGAGAAGAGGCACAGCCTTCTATCTCCACAAGAGGCCACAAGAGACGGAAATCCTGATCTAGTTTACTAATAAGTGAACTGATTGAATGCTATGAAGGCCCAGTGGGCAGATGAGAAGAGCCAGGGAGAATATATCTAATGTGGTAGGAGAGGAATATACTGCATCTCTTCCTTCATCTTGCATTTACTTCCAACTCCAAAATGGCTTATTATACTGAGTAACCAAGTACAGTCAGGAAATAGCTTACCATTCAATGGTATCTGAACCCTTTAGAGAACTAATGATGAGCGTGAGTCATAGTCACATCCAGGGAGAACAGCTGGATGAAGGCAAAACTAAAGTCCAAGTTCTTGCCAGGTGCTACAAATACAACAAGCATCTTGCTACAATTAAGTTACCACACACTGAGTGTTTCAGTACTTCAGCCCTGACCTCAAATGCAGCACCGCCATTTTATAAACAAATATAGGCACTGCACTCCTGGATCATTGGCATCTGCTGATTGCTTCCTTTGACAGCTTCAGGAGCAAAGGGAAAAAAAATCTTTATTTTAAAACCTAAAAATAAATATTCAGCTATAAAACTGTTGCAAGCTGTTTGGTACAAATGTAAATTAAAAGTAATATTTAAAAATTATCTCTGGTTTTGGCTTCTTGTTCACCTATTATTTTTGGCTTTGTCCAGAATTCTTGAGAAAAGAAATTGTCAACAGAGGTAAACCATAAATGCATTATCCACATTCATAAATAAATGCCAGTGCTGCAGTCCTGCACCTTCTTCACCTGCTTGATAGTGTCTCCCTGGCAACTTGCACCTGGGCAGTCACCCCCTTCACCCCACCCTAAGTTACGGCTCTGAGGTATGCCAGTGCACACTTAGTAGGTGCAAAGATATGAAAGTTAGGATAGCTGATGTTTTATCAGTTTATGGTGAGGCCTTCCCAATCTAAATCTGTAGTGTTGACTAGTTTAACCAGATAAGACTAGGAGTAGTTTCTAAATTCACATTTTTATGAGGGATGATAAACTTGAGAGTCAATGAGTGTAAAAACAGCAAGGACAGGGCAGCTAAGTTGGGAAAAATCCAAAATAGTCACAGACTAGCGGACTAGCTTTAGCTAGCTGGTTTCACAGATTAAACCTTGTCCTGTTCTGCTTACTTAAAAATGCTAATCATTAGCTCTCTCCATAATACAACTAGTATTAATCGTTTTGAAATCAAAGAATGCAATGCACATATTTGCTAAATGGCTTTAATGAAATTTTCTGTTAAACCCCCCAAAATAAAACAACAGATATAAACTGAACAAATTGTAATAAAACAAGGAAAGTATGCAAACTATAAGCCAAAAGAAGAAATAAAGAAAGAAAACACGACAAAGCAGTTACAGACCTGCTTTTCCTAACAGGTGACAACTTTGACATCATCCATCTAAATGTCACAAACTTGGCATACTCAAATATGCATAGTTATTGAAGGATTCACTTCAGCAATAAGTTGTTTCACACTTTCACATTAGCACTTCCACACCACCATATAGTAAAAAACTAACATACATAATGGTCTATCCAGGGCTGTGTGTGCATACCAAACTAAACTAAAGACATTGAAAGTTTTAGATGTATAAATTATGAAAAATATGTCGGGTACAAACTGAGTGCCAGATATATGGAAAATTCTTTGCTCTTTCATATATCTCACACCACAAGGTTGACTGCATTGCATGACTGGATGAATATGATCGCATTTTATCCAGCCTGGTTTAGGCAAGCACTTTAAACCACATGATAAAAAGATTAAGTCAAACATTTTTCTAATGTTTCCCAGTCTCCAGACACTAACACTAGTGTGCAGCTCTGCAACTGCTTAGTTTTTGTCAGCTGCTATATATATATATATATATATATATATATATATATATATATATATATATATATCTTTTTTAATTATGTGCTGTAAAACAAACAAAAAAAAGGTTGAGAGAGTTCAAATGCAACTAATAAACTGGATAAGCGGTGGATTGCAAAGTATCTGTGCATTTTATTTGTTTAGCTTTTTGGTTCCAGAGATATAATTTGTTAATTTGTAGTCAGACTGACACCAGAGACACATGATGTTCTGTATCTTTTAATTGACATATGAAAGTGCAAGCGGTACAATAACAAGAGAAACAGTGAGGACAACAAAAACTTTGGAAATATGAAAATATTAGAAACATAAGTATGATATGTTCATTGTGGAATATTATATGAATGGCAAGGAAATGTGCATAAGCCTTGTAAAGAATTTGAGATGCAGAAACTCAGGGTTTTTACAGAGAAATAAAAATGTCCTTAACTTAAGAATGAAGACCTTGTGTTGTGCTTTACTTTCTCACAAAATGGCTGGCTAAAGCTTAATACTTTTACCAGCTGTTCTCTATGCATTTGTTGTTGTTGTGATGCACTGGCTAGGGGGACAACTTGTTTCAAGGAATAAAGAGGTGATCTGCTCAAGGAGTGTTAAGGTAACTTCATGTATGCATGGCCATTATTCATTGTCTGATACCTGCTTTCTTATATTCAGTGCTGCTAAGAAGCTGCAGCATTTCCTAGTAAGCTATAAGCAAATGTGACGCCATTCATTGCAGAATACACATACAAACACACAGTGCATGCACACCTTTGGCAGTTTAAATTACTACTAACTCAACTATTGGCATGTTTTGGGAATGTAGGAATAAAAAGGAAAACCCAGGTAAAAATTTACACAGACTCAAAGTGAACATGCACTGACCACAAAGATGCACCCCAACCAGGAAACAAATCAGTGAATCAAGCACTTTGAAGCAGCAATGTTAACCACTGCACCTAATGGGCCACCTGGATTCCCACAGTAAAGTACAAATTAGTAACAATTGTGATGCCTGTGCACTGGCCCAGCAATCAAAGACCCTCAATCCTCACCACTAACACCAGTGAGGGGTGTCCATATAGGGAAAGGATAATAAACACAAACACAGTAAAGTACAATTTCCCTTAAGAGCACACAGAGATCACAGTCAGTTTGGGGCTGGTTTCTCCCTTTCTCTCCAGGTCCCCAATAAGACTCCACACTGGCACAGCTATAGAGTCCATATCTCAGCCTAGTGGGCAAGCTAAAATCTCCAGCACCCTCTCTGTCCAACCAGTGGTTCATGTCCCTGCCCAAGTAGGTGACACACACACACACACACACACACCCACACACACACACACACACACACACACACACACACACACACACACACACACACACACACACACTTAGAGATGAGAGTTATATACATCCACACAGACACTCCTGGAGAAGGCCGGCACAGATTCTCCAGCTAAGCCCCCTTTCTGCTCAGTCTATAAGGTAGTACCAGCTGCCATCACCGACTAATATTTATCAGCTACCAAAAGGCCCTTATGAAAGGGTGTCCAATTATACTGTGCAATATTATTATCCAAATGGTAAGTGCAACTGAACAGTCAAGGCTTATTTGGAGTGGCTCAGTACAGTATCACTATATACATGCAATGTACTCTACAGGTTTAATTATGTCCTCACAAAACAACCACAGTTGAAAGGTTTAAAAATATTTAATAATAAATAATAAAAAAACACAAAACAATACTTCTTACTACACAAGGCTAGTCAAAAGTTCAGACACAGGAAATGCTTAAAATAATACAGGAGAATAGTTCTGACATCAGTACAGAAAAAAGACCAATCTACTCTTCCTAGTTCCTAGCTATGTCTAACAGAAAAGACAGTTCTAAAATAAACTTACATATAGAGCAAGACAATGCTGGTGATGTTGGATGTTCTCAAGACAAATGCTAAAATGCTCTCATTCTTTCTGTCCTTAAATTGATAACACAGTACCACTGATTCATTTCAGATTAAATAATTTCTTTCTGGTTCCCAGGCTATCAGAAACTCAGAGGTTAATAGCCCTTTTGATCTTGCAGCTGGTCAGGAAGCCAGAGCAATAAAAGAAATTATATATGTAAATTCTAGCCATTAACTCTGGCCTCAAAACAATAGGCAGAATGCCTCCTTCTAGACATATCGGCTCCGAGTTTTAGATCAAAGAATTTCACAATGCTTGACTAATCAGCTTTCTTACAGCAGAGCGCAATGTTCTTAGATTTTTTTTTCAGTTCAACAACCAATACAGTCTTTTCACATTTAAGAGAACAAGCCTGTGGCTTATATTAATATTTACAAATGACAGAATTATCTACAAAATTCTATCTAGCTAGGCTGGCAGCCTTAACCTGTCTTCACAACAATAATAATAAACACATCCAAGTTCATACCATAATATTTTCTATGCTGTCCGAGCCACCCATTCATAACAGAAACCTGGTTTAAGGCTCCAGAGAGCACCCCAGCACTAACAGGATACAACTCATACCATACATTCGGCCACAGAACCCGAACTGAAATACAAAAGGCAAGGGCGTATCCATATTCATCAAGGATACCCACACCTCCAGGTTAGTGGCACAGCACAATGCTTCAGAGATCATCCACATGCAACTAACAATGGGCGAAACAGCAATTCAAATTGTAGCTTGCTACAGATCACCCACCATGTCCCAGGACCCCCATTCCACATTTCTGGAAACACTGGGAAACATAAAGGTCCTACCAAACACCCTAATATTGGGTAATTTCAATTACCCAAACATTAACTGGGATAACTACTCAAGTCCTAACTCCCTTGCCCAACATTTCCTAGAATTTATAAACTCAAATGCCCTGGTTCAACTGGTCAACACTCCCACCAGAGATGACAACATGGGCAACTGGTGTTCCACACCAGAGGTCAACCCTTTGCTGGTTAGATCTGACCATAAACAAGTCACTTTGGATATCCACATTCTGCCCCCACCCCCAGACAAGGAAACCACCATGAAAAAATTTTCAAAAGCAAACTTCACGTTACTTAAGACTGAGGTGGAAAGTTTCAAAGCCCCCATGCTGAAGGATAATGCTGTCCAAAACTGCAAAATCCTTTACTAATGCATTATATGGGCACCTACAAGAATGTATGGATCATGCCATCCCAAGCAAAACCAAGACTCACTCCTCCAAGAAAAGGAAACCAGTCTGGTGGACTCATGCCATAAACAAGCTATACAATAGAAGGAGGAAACTAGTACAGAAAAGAGAAAATCCCAAGAAGGGAAGACATCCCTGATCAGTATCAGCAAGAAGTTATGATCCCTCTTAAAATCATCCAAGGCTAGCTTCAAAAAAAAATTGCCAAGGACTCCAAAGATAACCACAAGGCATTTTTTAGCTATGTCAAGAATCTAAGTGGCAATGCTCAGATCTGCTCAGAGTTAGTGCAGAATGGCACAAAATACACTGAACCGACCGATATCGCCAACATCCTGGCAGACAGGTTCAGCACAAACTTCAACCCCCCTCTCACCCCCAAAAGGGCCCATAACCATACCACATGAATGTAGAGTTCCTGAAATCACAGACACTCAGGTTAAAACAGCTCTCTCCAAAGCCAAAATCACAGCATCAATGGGATTGGATGGTGTCCTAGGCTGCTTCCTACACAAGCTCAAAGACGAACTAACCCCTCACCTAAACACACTGTTCAAACTCAGCCTCTCCAGAGGCTACATACCCATAGAGTGGCACACGGCAATGGTTTTTCCACTCCACAAAGGTGGAGCCACAACAAACCACGGGAACTATCACCCTATAAGCCTGACTAGCTTGGTCTGCAAGGCTATGGAGTGCATCATCATGGAACTCATTAACAGAGACATTGGGAACCTCCAAACACTGGACCCTACCCAGTTTGGCTTTGTTAATGGCAGATCATACCTCCTAAACCTGGTGGACTTCTTTGAGACAGTTACCAAGGCTATAGACGAGGGAAAGGTGGTACACACAGGCTACCTAGACCTCACAAAGGCCTTCAACACCATTCTCCATTCTGGTATTATAGACAAGCTCATCAGCCTGAACATAAACCCCTATGTCACAAGACAGGTTGCCAACTGGCTCATGGACAGAACCCACATGGTGAAAGTTATGGGAGCTAGGTCCAACTCTAAACCGGTTACAAGTGGCATTCCCAGGGCTCAGTCATAGGACCCCTCCTGTTCTGCATATAATTCACAGAGGTACAGGCAAGCACAGGAGGACTATGGCTGACCAAGTTCGCAGACGACTGCAAACTAGGGGATATAATTGACTCTCTGGCTGACATAGACATCCTCCAAAACTGTCTCACTGAGATGGATACCTGGTGTCAAAATCATGTCCTCAAGCTAAATGCCAAAAAGTGCATAGTCATCCCCTTTGGAAAAAACAAAGTACCCACAAACTACAACATAGGTGGTAGTCCCCTAAATATGGAAGACATAATAAGGGATCTGGGGACCCAAGTAGATAGTAATCTCACCTTTGATAATCACATTGCCAAAGTGGTTAGAAAATCCTTCTACGTGGCCCACCTAATCACAAAAGGGTTCGCCTCCAGATCAAAAGAGGTCATTGTGCCCCTCTACACATCACTCATCAGACCCATCATAGAGTACAATGCCCCATTTGGGATATACCTTACAAGACACATGCAACAGCTGCAAAGACCACAGAAGTACCTCAACAAGAGGATCACTGGCCTCAAACACATGCCCTCTGCAACTCGACTGAAGAAACTCCAGCTGTACTCAGTTGCATACTGCCTACTCGGAGGTGATCTCTGCCTGACATACAAGGCCATGTGCAACCCAGAATTGATGGACATGCTCCACCTAAAGAAAACCTTATCCCCTCGAGCCACATGAACTAGGGATCTAAACCTCACCACAACAATAAATAGGATGTGCTGGAGGGATAGATTCCTGTCCCAGAGACTTCCCATGCTTTGGAACAAGATTCTAATCTACATTAGGCAGAGCTCCTCACTAACACTCTTCAAAAGAAACCTTAACTAGTGGATGGGAAACAGAAAGTTTACCCCAGTGATCACTTCAGTGGCTCTGCTGGACAGAGGCACAGGGAACTAATCTAAGTGGGTGGCGAAAGCCAACACATTCTGGCTAGGGTTATAAATGCCTACAGGCAGATAGCCTAGTACCTACCTATGAACTTAAAAATCAGTCACCAGTGGAGTCCCCCCAGGCTTCTGTGCTGGGATCTCTCCTGTTTGGCATCTACTTTTCTGAAGTAAAAGCCAATACCAAAGAGCTCTGGCTGACTAAGTTTGCAGATGACTGCAAGCTAGAAGCAATCACTGAATCCCTCAAATGATTTAGCCATCCTGCAGGGAGGTTTGTCCCAGTTTAATAACTGGTGCCAAAATCAGGAACTGAAACTAAATGCAAAAAATGTGTTATTGTATCCTTTGGGAAGTCATCTACCTTGGGGAACTACCACATTGATAATAAACCGTTAATAATTGGTCTAGTTATTCAGGATTTCAGAACTTATGTGAATAGTGACCTAACTTTTGAACAATATGTGTCCATTATTGTAAGAAAGTCCTTCAATATTGCACAGCTTATAAACAAAGGGATTGTGTCTAGATCTAGGGATGTTATTGTCCCCCTTTACTCACCCTTGTTAGGTTAATCATTGAAAATAATCCCCATTCAGCATGTATCTGTCTAGACACATGCAACAACAACTGGAACACCCACAGAGATACAAGGCCTAAACAACATGTTCTACATGGACTGACTGAAAGCCCTGTTACTATACTCTGTACCCTACAGACTACTAAGAGGCGACCTCTGTCTGGCATACAAGGCATCCTCTGACCCATTACTGATGGATTTAATGCACAACAGCAAGTCAAATGGCATTAGAAATACTCAGTCTAGGGATCTAAACCTCTTCTGCAACATCAACAGAACTGCTTGGAAGGACATGTATATCTTGGCGAGGATACCGCTATTGTGGAACAGACTCCCCATCCACATTAACAAAGTTCATGTCTGTCCATATTCAAGTTCAATTTAGGTGTCTCTTTTCCAAGCCATACTCATACCAATATATGTACTCAAAGTTTCTTATGAGGAGAATATAAAACTCCTAACTGCATCTTTCTACCTTTCTTGCAGTTTGTCTTTTTTCTTGTGGGTAGTCAGGCAGACAGTGGTGGAACCGTGAGTGTCATAAGAGCCTAATGGCTTTTACTCCTTCATCAATGGGAGCTGTTTGAACCAACAACTTTTTAAGTCCATGATATCAGTTAGGCACAGTTTTACATTTCTGTACAGATTAGTGCATCATCATTTAATAAAATTGCTAGTGAAATCTGTCATCCAAAGCATACTTCTCAAGTGTGCACAACTCTGCATGAAGTCTTGCTTTCCTATTATATTGTTAGTGTGTCACATGTAAAAGCTGCATATTTTGGGCAAACAAATTGAGGACATCAGTCACCATATGAATGACAAATGTTTCAGGTTCAAATTTCCATCCTTCATAACATTTATGTCACTGCAAACATTGTTTTGGGACCAACTAAGTGTATAACAGCAGTCTTTAATAAAAATCTGTCTCCGGTTTGAGAGATTTTTCCCATTCTGTTTTTGCCTTTCTATAGATTTCTTTAAGAAAGCAGGTGAGAAATGCATCCTAACAAGAATTACACCACGGCAAAAATATATGACAGCCTGATCATCCAGAAATAAAATCACTTTGCCTAAAAGCATTTACAGAAGACATATAGTGAAATGGATTGTACTTAAGACACAAACTGCTAGAACTGGGAATTAGAATATCAGGTAGTGAGTCTAGAATCTGATTGTGATAATACGTAAGTACCGTTTTATCTTTCTGGGGTTGAAAAAATGGAACCCTCTCCAAAATTGTGACTGCTGTTCTCAGTTGAACTCATTTCTCAAATTTGACATGTCTCAATGTGCTTGCAACTGTTTCTCTCAGTTTTGCTACATTATACAGGGGTAGCATGTAATGGGCATTACAATGGCTAGGCTTCAACGATCCTATCTAATCAGCTGCCTTGCAATAACCTATGAACATTTACACCGTACTGGTTTTCTCCTGCTTCCAGTAGCTGATTATCCAAGCCTATGCATATACGGAATCGCCAACTTATACTCAAATCAAAGTTATCTTCTTTTCAAGCCTGAATGTTGTAGTGTGCTGATCTTTTATTCTGCCCGGGTCATTGCTGAAATGACCTATGTGGCACAGTCTACCTGTATACATGACAAAACGTCAAGTGAGTGTTTGATAAGAGCAAAATACAGTTTTTGCTGCCAGGGATATGAAAAAGCTGTTCTCAGCTAGTGCAAGATGTACCCCTTGACCATGAAGTCTAGCTGCCATTTCCTGAAGTGTGTGATGTTACAGTGATGAGTGCAGGAATTTGAGGTTAATGGCTAGTGCTGACCTCAGGCAACTACTGTCAGATGTAATATGAGAAGTGATGAGGTCTTAATCTATGATTCTCTAAGTGTCATACTGGATGGAATTAGAATCTTCAACGTGTCCTAAAATTCCAAACATGTAAATGCGATGTTCGGAACACAACATCGAAGTACAAAACTCACTGCTACACCTAAAAAGACATTTTTGCAGGAGGGAACAACCTCCTACTTACAGAGATAGCTGAACCTTGGGAACGTACAATTGTAACCCACTTTTCTGACTGCACAGGTGCTGATAGCACAATTCAGCTGTAGTCATGATGTAATCCTTGTTTTGGTCTGGATTATTACTTTGTATCTACAGTGCTTTCCTTGTTACCCAGTGAACACAGTGCAGTACCCTGCTTAGTGAAGCCTAATTTGAGTGAGTCTCTGTATGCCTGCACTGCATAGCTAGGATCTGGGCACTCCTTGGCTTTGCTAACACTTATTTAATCTTTGCTTTTCCACAGAAATACTGTACCAGTCATCATTCCCTGTGGAGCTCTTGTGATAAGACAAGCTAACTCCCTCCTTCTCCAGAAAAGGATATGCCTGTACCAGCTGCTCATTCCCATGCCTCCCCTAGACTTATTTTCCATTGCCACAGGGCTTTTCCTCAAATTAAAACAAACAGATCATGCAGTCAGGACTTTGTAACATGCTTTTCTGCAATTGCTAGTTCTTAAGCTCAGAGTACTACATTCTGGTCATTATTGAGATTTGAAACTTACCATATAGTGATTTTGTCATATTACTTCATGAATGCAACAGAAGCTGTTTTTCTTAAATACACACATATTTTTTTACAGTTCCAGCATGATGACTTCATGCAGTGAATATGAAATCACCTCCATGTCAAAACATATACAATAACAGGACAAAAGATGGGACCCTAAAAGGAATAAGCTGAAACTTTCTTTAGAATTACTAGCAATTGACAAGGGTACAACTCTTGTCAGGACTGCAATCTGGTGAATTAGGCAGTTGTCATTTTTTTATTTATAGACCCGCAGTAGTGGTGCTGCGGTAACGTTGTCACCTCACAGCAAGACGTTGTCCCGTTCGATTCTCAGCTAGAGCGACTTCTGTGTGAAGGCATAAGTGAATGGGTGTGCCTTCGTTGAAGGTTGTGCATCAGGGCTGGTAACTCGGCACGTAAAAATCCTCTACCAAACATTAGTGGACCGGAGTTCCACTGTGGCAACGCCTAACCGGGATAAGCATAAAGACACAACAACCCCACCCTGATTTGACATACTGCTATCTTTTTCTTTTGTAGCTAGCCATTACAGCAATTAATTTTGTAGTCACTGTGCAGTGACTGGGCACAAATGCTACGTTCTCACAATTCGGAATACATGTGCTTAACCAAAGTGCATACATAATGAAGCAATGCACTAACTTGTCCATGGACAGCTTATTCCATTATATATCTACTTCTTTTGGTAAGCATAATCTTGAAATTTTAGCAATATTAGGACCCATACAGATGTATAATTAATTCTTAAATCCAGACAATGAATTTCATATGTTACTTTTCAAATCTGATCTGTAAAGCTTTTTTGAAGTTTTTGCCTCCCCCAGAAAAATAGAATTGCCTTATATAGTTGTTTTTCCATAACTAAATATGAAAATATGAGGGTTCCTATCAGCATCTCGAACATTGACAATATCGAATGCGATATTGTTGATGCGAGAATGCCAAAAGTGCAGAACATCGAACGGGTAAACGGAAATCTCCGTAAGGGGAGATTTCCATTTACTACAATGTAGTGCGGTCTCGGAGTTGGTATATTTAAGTAGCGTGTGTGTGTGTGTGTGTGTGTGTGTGTGTGTGTGTGGGAGGGGGTGTCGGGGGGCTTGCCCCCCCGCCTACACCCTTCAGTTTTTTTTTTTTTTTTTATATCAGCATTTGAAAATTTAATAGTTCGATCATTTCAGTTCGATGTTTTGTGATTCAAACTATTACATTTTTGATATGCTGATATAGACCCAAATATGATGCAAGATAATTTTTTCTTATGGTATGAGATCAAAATATTATATAGTTATTATACAATACTGATGACCATCGTAATTATGAAACTATGTTTTCTTTTTTCAAATGCAGTTTTATTATGCTGAAAATTCTGTCACTATGGAGTCACTCTGTTTTCAGATTAATAATTTATTCTGCAGTATCTCAGTTCCAACACTAAATTTGTACATTTTATTCTGATCAATGATCATTTTTAGTTTTACTGTTCCACTGTTCCACTGTGGTTGAAACTGTACTTCACAATTAGTAACAACACAGTTTACACATGCAAGAGTTGTTGTGGATATGCTGTACTATTTTACCTCATATATATCAATTAGTTATTTGATCTGTCTTTTATTTGTTTTACAATTTTTGGCAAGGAAATAAATTTAGAGCTATTGCTTCTTTCAAGATACCATCTGGGCATGTGGTGAATTAAAACTATTTGTCCAGCTATAAGAAGTATAATACAATTGATTGAAACCAACTCAGTACTGTACATTTGAAAGCTAGTAGGCTTGCACAAAACACTTTGAAAAATGCCTTCATTCAAGTTCAGAGTACCCTTTTTTGTCTTTAGAGATATAGATTGCCCCACTGTTAAGTGTGTTTTGAAGTTTCCTTCAATATAAGAGGTAATTAGACAAAGTTCTTTTAAAAGGCCACCTGCTCGTTTTTTTTAATGCTCTGTTTGGGTGCTTTTGTGTAGTCATTGTTGATCTTTGAGTATCGGTGTGACCTGAATACAATAATCGTCAAAACCATCTTCAAGATACTATGGGAAGGTATATGCTGAAACAAACAACAAAGGAGAACATGTTGGCACAAGGTACTGTAATTTAAAGGATTTTGTTCATGTTCTAGATGTAAGCAATAAGTAAAACTTTGAAAAGGACAGGTGACACCTGTAGGTAAACTATGAATCATAGCACATAGCCAGACATTCAGCTGTAAGTTACACAAGGTAATTTATAGTTAAGATGTATTTTCTGAGTAAAATAATAATAGTGTGCTGTGGCATGACAGATTACTTCTGTTTTAATAACTGTGATGCCATAAGCAATCTATCACATTAATATCAGGCTGCTTGTATCCAGAAGGTTTAGCTGACGCACTAAATGATGTTTTCCTATACCACTCAGGGTGAAAATCTGATGTGTCAAGGTTCTTTATTCAGTCCTTGTGTAACATGAAATAAAAAAAAATCAATCAGTGCTTGAATTAAGCTAATCCTGGACAAGAGATAGTAGAATATTTATATATAGATATATAGATAAATATACATTAATTTAACTTAGAAATATGCTTTACAGTGCAGCTTGTTGAGGCACTGTTTATAATTAAATGCACAAAATGTGCAGTTTATATGCCAAGAAGTGTACTTTGCACTTTCAAGCAGCATACTCTAATTATTCAACTACAGCAGAGACAAACATAAACTCGTATGGCATAGAGAGAGATGGGGGAAACATATGATAATGCATAGCGTTACCACACACAAACTTTCACTTAACAATGAATGATATCTTTAGCTTTATGGGCAGTAGAGTAGCTTGTTCAGTCAGACGCCATACTGGAATGAACCAGGAAGTTGTAGGAGTGGGAGAAAAGTACCATGATGACCCAGAGGAATCCCAAACTCAGAAATGACCAATCATTTTCTTTTAATTTCCTTTCTCTCACTCTCTCTCACTTTTCACCATTTTATGTGAAAATATCTTAATACTGCTTTTTATACTTTATCACACACAGGATGACCACAGTAGTAAGAACCTTCTCTTCCTTGCATTGTCCTATATTGCACAATATTTTAACTCAAGAACTAAGGACAAAATCAAAATATTAAGGCAAAGGTCCCAAATCAGGTAGACGTTTAAACTATTGTTTGCATTTAAATTCATTTAACAACATTAATGCAATAAACGGATTTATATTTATTTTTTTATTCAGAGGTTCTAACTAAGTTTAACGCCAAAGAAACTCCTGAAAAACTAAGCTACATAATCTGATATTAATGACTGAAAATAAATGTGTCATCCATTTCATTCCATTCCCCATATTATCCCAACATATACCAAGTAAAGATTTGTGATTTTCCATTCCTGTTCTTTCTCAGCCCATTCATTTATCTTGGCTTCTGGCATCATGGAGGGAATGGGAAAAAAAAAAGTTGTCATGTAATGGAACATTTATATATATATATATATATATATATATATATATATATATATATATTTGATGGTTGTAACAGCCCTTTCCCATCAACTGGCAGGAATAGCATAATGTCCAGCAATGCAGAACTGATATGACTGTATACTTTAGCAGAACTGTCATGCTTAAGTGACGTGCATGTATTTTCTGGCCAGGCTTACACTCCCTGTGTCCCTGTGCATGGAGTAAAGTACTGAGACCACCTGGAGGTGCTGTTCTAATTCCAAGATTTCAAAAGACTCCCTCCTCTGGGATGGTTGACCTAATTTTGGGCACTCTCTCTCATTTGTCTGCTGCTGGCGTTTCAGCTCTTGGGCAGCTAGTCAATCCCAAGTCATCTGGGACATGGTCGGGATCAAATGCCTCTATACTGCAAAGTGGTTTTCTTGTGTTTCCCCAAGAGCTAGATCAGATTTTAACCGTCCCAACTACAATTGGTTTACTTTGCTGTTTGTGGCTTATTATGCTCTGGTTTGCTGAATTTCTGTCTTCACCATGGTTGTTACTGATATGCTATTGAGTGGAGGGTAAGGCTTGCCTTCCAGATAGAGGTTGCAGTGGGACTTATACATGTTGCTCAATTGTGATTATGCTTCTATCATTCAAAGTGGAAGCATGAAGACCCAACTGAAAAGATGCAGTTTTGTCTGGGGTGCTTATCTACTTAACAAATAGGTTAAGCAATGAGGTACAGATGTTGCAAAATGTTTACATTTATGCTGAGGCTAAAGTGATAAGAGTCTGCATACAAACAGATCTCACTGGTAGAAATGTAAGCTTTTTTAATGTTTTCACTGAAATAATTTGTGTCTGCCTCAGTGCCAGGAGGAAAAAAGCCTTTCAATATAATGGAGGTACAACAAGAGTTCAAAGTAGATTAACACATTTACATTTGCTACAGTTCATTCTTCTTCTTTGTAATAACTTAAGATTTGGCACTAATAACTGCAATTCAAAACCTCAATTTAAAGTCACATTTTTTAAATAAAACTGCTTTAGAATTTTTTAGTTGCCCACACTGTATGAACTTTGTGGTTGTTACCTCTGCCAAGTAAAATGTACAAGTGCCACTAAATCTGACGACCACAGGTATAAGTAATTGTGGCCAAGTTTAAAAAGGCTGCCTTTTGCTTTAAGACAGAAGAATAGTAAGGTTTAGGATACAGACAAGGACATTAATCCATATCAGCCTGTTTGTTAATCCACAGATTTGATAATACATGTGTTATATTACCATGATGGTAATCTAGCCTCAATTTAAAATTAACCACTATGTTACAGTCCTTAACCTCATTTGGTAGCTTTTAATGACCCTGTCAAAACACAAGTATTTGTAATTTTATTTCTTAAATATATTCACAATAGACTTGTAGACCAAAGTATTAAAAAAGAATGAGATCTTTGCTAACCTTGGATACCATAATCATATCTCCTCTTCATTTCCTATAGGATAATATATAAAGATTTAACATTTTGAATCTTTCTAAATAAGGCACACTGCCAAGGGAATTTATGCTTTTAGTAAGATTATGCTGAATCCATCTGAAAGCCAAAATGTTAGTACAGAATATCAAATAGAACTCTTGGGAGTACCAGAATGCTCAGGTTTGTTGAAGTAAATGCATGATTTACAGAAACATACAGAAACATGCAGGAAGATATTTTATATTTTCTGTAGTAGCTCAGATGGCATACACAATTTCACTGATGTCTGATCAGTATCTTGGACCCACTTATAAAAAAAAAACAATAGCAGTCTGAAAACACATGAAGTCTGTCATAACTCTGAAGCTACGTCTTGTAGATGCGTACCAAATGTCCACAAACAGAAGTAAAAAGTCACTGAGATACCACTCACAAAAAATACAGCAAAAATGAGGCGAAACCAGCCTGGATTAAAACAGCAAATAAAACATTTAATGAAAATGCCAAAAGTTGAGCGCTTTCACTTGCATCACACGAGCTTCTTCAGAAGGTTCTGAAGAAGCTCGTGTGATGCGAGTGAAAGCGCTCAACTTTTGGCATTTTCATTAAATGTTTTATTTGCTGTTTTAATCCAGGCTGGTTTCGCCTCATTTTTGCTGTATTTTTTGTGAGTGGTATCTCAGTGACTTATAACTCTGAAGCTAAATTTCTTTGAATTGCCATGATCTCTAAATTCATTAGAATAATTAGCTGGGGTGTGGGAGGTGCATGCCCTGCCCTGTCCACTTCCACATGAGAGGTGCAGGAGTCCTGACTACAACAAAAGTATTGCTTTTAGTTTTTTGGCCACCATGAAAGTAATACTTTTAATTTTGTGGTCACTACAAAAGTGTTACTTTTAGCATGCTGGCCACCACCAAAAGTTATTTCTTTTAGTTTTGTGGGCACCACAAAAGTAGTATTTCAAGTCATCTTTACTGTGAAGTGCTGTTTTCTACTTATCAAACTACAATTCTGACTTTATATTTAGTGGGTCATGCATCTCCTTTATAGTGCCACAAATGCTATCCATTTTCAAGACTTTTATTCATAAGATGGTACCATAATAAACTATGAAATGCTAGATATTTGTTAATCCAGGTTATGGCATTGATCTGTACAGACCTTTGCAGTCTCAGCTCAGCAGCATTGTCTGGTTAAGTGACGATCAAAGATATACAGCAGCCAAATGGAGGAGGAAGGAATCAAACCTTGGACTACAGGAAGAAGCTCATTAACAGCTCTAAATCTTAATCATCTGTACTGTCTGACAGATAATATATGCAGTGTAATAAATATTGTGAACTCCTTGGAAAGGAGCAATGTAAACTGACTTTTAATGTGATAAATATTCTAGAGAAATTAAGCTGGTTGTGAAACAATTTTCATTGACATACTAGCACAGAAAAGCAGAAACACAGGAAGAACAGACACACACCACATCCAGGTTTAGTTGTTAGAGGGCTTCTGACACAATTCTTGACAGCAAAGGAAGAGCTACAACCAAAGATTCTGAAGAGCTACAACCAAAGATTCTGAAGAGCTACAACCAAAGATTCTGAAGAGCTACAACCAAAGATTCTGAAGAGCTACAATCAAAGATTCTAAGGAGGTGCTAAATTGCGATACATACACCAGTGGCTGGTGTGTTTTGTGCTGCACTACAAATTACTGTTTTTATGGGTAATGGAGAAGAGAAATTACTGTTCTTGATAAAAGAAAACAATGAGTATAATGAGGATAAATAAAGTGACACTGAATGATCAGCAATGAAATAATAATGAAAAAAATTGCAAAAAAAAGCGGGGCCTTATATCTAACAGGTTATAAGACAGAGGCTAATGTTTTATTTTGCTTTCATGGGTGCAATATACATATCTTTCACTTTTCATTGTTTTCCATCTATGGTTACTACCCGATACAAGTTATTAATTTCTTTAGCTACATTATTAGGAAGAGACTATGAGACATGATAGTTTTAGGGAATGGCTGGGGGCACAGGAGGCGATATTTTTCATGGTTCTGGTTCTTGGCTGGTAAATATAATGGTCTTCATTACTTATACAAGAACTGATTCACCAAAATGAGCTGGAGAAAATATTCTGTCATTGACTCCTCCCATTCTGTATCTTCATAGTCATATTATAGAAAACAAAGAAAATATATGCCTTTTTGTAGAAGTGCTTGAACCCGAGTTACCTTACCTGTGGAGGGAGTTTGACTGCTCGGTTATCAGATGATCAAAGCTCAGGTCCCTGATATTTTGTCTCCATATGGAATCATTGTCAGTGAGATGTGATGACAATGGTACCCTTTTATTGCAGATTTCTCCCTTCTTAGAGTTAGTGTGATCTTGAAGCTGGTAATATAAGTTTGGGGTGTGTTGGGGGCTTGTCCCCCATATTAGGGGTGCAGGGAGAGCTTGCTCTAATGAAAATAATATTGTTTTTTGCTAAGTTTTTTATGCACTTCTGTCTGTTGGTCTTTGGCAACTCATAGTAGAAACTAGTGTCTGTAATACAGGGGAGGAAACAAAATAATGTGGATGAAAGCAATGCACGGGGATGTACAGAAACTGGAGGAATCATTACAAAAATACATTTTAAGCGCTAAACATACACAGTGAGAAAAAAAGAACTCAGGTTTTTAAAATGCTGGTTGAACTACTCGTGGTCTCTAATTTAGAGCAGGGGGAACCTGAGATTATTTTATCTGCTCACACGTAGGATGACATAGTAAATTCAAAGTAAGAGAAACTTTTTATTTATTTACTATTTGCTGACTGAGATAATGAGCTCATGTTTTACGCATCAGTTTTAGTCACTGCCTATGCCATAAAATGATACAGTGGTAGAAAGCACAATGTATTAGTATTAACTGGTGTATGAAAACAGAGCGTCATGTAATGCATTCTGAGTTGACACTGTCATGATTTTCATTTGTACCATATGTAGTCTGGCAGTATTAACTACAGCTTGCTTAACTGTCTTGCCAATATCCAGTGATGGGCTAAAAATAGTGAAATATCTGTTTTTAACTAGAAGCAGGAAGGGGATATATTCATTTCATATTAAAAGATTCTTTGAATGTTTAACTTGGATCAACTACATGCCATGCTCACATGCCACAGAATCAAGCCAAAAGCAGAGGTAAAACAGATGAAAGTTAAAGTAAAGAGATTATCCAGATACATGAGAAAGTGTTAAGTATGTGAGATTTTAGCCTAGTAAGGAGGGGCAGAGGCAACGGCTATCCCAGGAAGACTATACAACTGCATATTTACTTGTTAATCAGGGAAACAGTACTCTGTTATAAAAGTAATTTAATTACAGACAGCTGCTGTAAATCACAAAACATCTCTGCTAAAAATCTTGTAAAGCAAATATGTGGAGTACTGTATGAAAAGTTTTAGTTATTCATTTTCTGATACCAACTTTTTCCTATTGATGGTCGGAGAGGAAATTCAGCAAATAAATAAGGCAGAGTAACAGTCCCAAATGGTATATAATTCCAACACTCTACTGCAGAATGGACAAACAAGCATGCTAGTATGTATACTTACTATTAGTTTAGAGGATCACCAGTTTGCATATCATATCTGTGAGAGGTGGGAAAACAATGGTAATCCTAGGAAAAAAACCTGAACAAAGGGAGCTCAAACAACAAACTGCATATAGCAAGTATCCCAGCCATAAACTATACTGGAGAAGCAAGTTCTGTGAGTCAGCAGGGTTATATTTTGTAAATCTGTGCTGCCTTATACATAGAAAAGTACTGAGGAATGTATTAATACGCATGTTAGTTTCCAAAATAACAACTTCCTTTTACCATTTTAAATACTTTCTTAGCAGTAAAGAAATAAACAATATTCAGTAAGGTTTAAAGAACTATAATGATTTCATGCATATAGCAAATGAAAGTAAATAATAAGATGGAGTGTTCAAAAGAAAACTAAAAATGGCTATAAATGAAAAAAACACCTAGAATGAAATATTCAAAACTTAATGCATTTTGGAGATTAGCTGCTGTTGCCACTATTTTCAAACTGCAGATCAAGTAAATGAAATTCCCTCCCAGTTCACCCGAGACCACGCAGCAAAATAAATGCATGTAACTGCCACCTCAGACAACGTCTCATGGTCCTTGGATATGCACATGTGTGTCTCCAGGGTCAACTCAGAAGTAATTATTGAATATATCCCTGTGGATTCTCAGGTTAGGCTAAACTTATAAATGCACAAATAATCTAATAGACTAGCTCCCCACTGGAGTGTCGTATATGCTCTCCTCACTTCTCAGTATTTTGTTTCTCATTTTTCAAAATTCCCTTACTAATAAACCTCCCCTATCCATCTATTTTCCTCTTACCTCCTCTTTCCTACAAAACCTCTTATGACTTCTCAAATAATGTTTTCCTTTCATAATTTACTAAATGCTATCCCTTCTTCTTTTTATAAATCTTTTTTTCTTTCTTATATTCTGCATGTGCTACAAAAATAGATTTGTATAAAACAAACGGTTGTAATTTTTTTGTTCTAGCTTCAACCGCCACATTTTATTTACACCTACATATATATATATATATATATATAACTTGTAGCATACAATTGTATTGTACTCATTCACATTGTACACACCTTATTTATGACTATTGCAAGTAAGCCTTTTGGTTTAAGCAGTTGGGCTTCAGACCAGTTGTTTTACATTATGAAGGTTTGTGGTCTGCACTCTTGTGGCAGGACAGGTAGCTTACATCCTTCTAAGTTGGGAGTTGCTGATTGAAGGCTTAGTGTCTGTTATTCTAAAAGTGTCTTAGTTCTGGTTTAAGCACTTGGGCTTTAGGCCAATTATTTTACATTAAGAAGGTTTGTGGCCTGCACTCTTGTGGGAGGAGAGGGTAGATTCTGCCCTTCTGAGCTGGGAATTTCTGGTTAAAGGCTTATTGTGCCTGCTTATTTGAACTATTTCTTTCTGAAATTGGTGTGCCTTGTTTGCTGTAGCATAGGTTAGTTTCAGACCTGCTGAATCTAGCTTTATTTGTATAACTTGAGCCCTAATTCAGGCCATCTTTTTTTGGAGAAGATTTCCCTGCACCCTAGTGGCAGGAGTGTGCAGTTAGAACTTGCTGTTTGAAGACTGCTAGAACAGGGCTCAATGTTTAGCTTTTTATTGGTTAATTTGTTTAAATCAGTTTGCTCATTTGCTATTGTTGTATTAAAAAAATTGCACTTTATTCATCTGCTTTTACTGTTTTTGTGTTTCTTCCTACTTATTACTTTATTTTGCTTTTGCTGCCTATTCCTAAAAGTACTCAATTGCATTTTACTGATGCATTTATTACTGCTTGTTAGTAGCCTTATTGAATAAATTGCAACTGTTATTCTAAGCCTTTTGGTTTAAGCACTTGGGCTTTAGGCCAATTATTTTACATTAAGAAGGTTTGTGGTCTGCACTCTTGTGGGAGGAGAGGGTAGATTCTGCCCTTCTGAGCTGGGAATTTCTGGTTAAAGGTTTATTGTGCCTGCTTATTTGAACTGTTTCTTTCTAAAATTGGTGCGCCTTGTTTGCTGTAGCATAGACTAGATTCAGACCTGCTGAATCTAGCTTTGTTTGTATAACCTGAGCACTAATCCAGGCCATCATTTTTTGGAGAAAGGTTCCCCTGCACCCTAGTGGCAGGAGTGTGCAGTTAGAACTTGCTGATTGAAGACTGCTTTAACAGGGCTCAGTTTTTCAATTTTTTATTGGTTAATTGGTTAATTTGTTTAAATCAGTTTGCTCATTTGCTACTGTTATATTAAAAAAAAAGTGCTATCTTGTTTCCCTGACTTTCCTCTTACTAGAGTAGTCCAGATACAGATTTGCTGTATTCAAGGACTGTATTGTAGTTTTTCAGTTCCTCAGACCTTTCTGTGTTAGAGGGAATCCCCTCAGCTTATCAGTGGGAGTGGTAAGCACTAGGTAGCCTATCTACCACAAGAGGAGTGGTTTCTAGCTAGCTTTCAACCTTCTGCAAAGCCTGTTTTTGCATGGGTTTGCATGCCGTGCAGCACCATTAAGCTGCCAGAAAGTCTGCTCTTCAATTTTTCCCCTTAGATCTTGCTAGTTGTCTTCTCTCTTGCATTTAACTAGCTTATTCGGCTAGCACTTCATCTGGCTTCTTGTAGCAATTATTGTAGCACACATAAGTGCTATCAGCACTAAATGTCCTATAAGGAAACAGCTTTGGTACTTATTAATAATGACCATCCCTCCTGGTATGTCTAAAGATCAGTTCACTGTACTATCTCCTATTAACCTGGTGAACATGGGCATTGTGAGGCAGTGTAGCAACTGCCTTATGTACACAGATAACCCTCTCTTCTTACCTCTCAATGCTCAGACTTGTGAGAGATGCACTTATATATCCAAACTGGAAGACATGCGTTCTCCAGCCAAGACCGGAATAGCTGGTCAAGAGGAGAAGGCCAACACCTGCACCACACCATATGGAACACATAGCCCTCCAGAACACCCACCGTCAAAGCTCTCATATAAAAACACAAACCACACACACACCTTCATGGAGGATCTCAATAGAAATCTACCCAAACAGCAGAGACCTCCAAATCAGAAATGCACTCGACCACCACAACACAGCACAAATCACAGGACACATAGCTCACCTACACAGTGTGCACCTCAACCTAAGCCTCTAAGGCAAAACAGCTTGCCCAGTACACTAATCATAGGTGACTCACTAGTGAGGCACACTGATGTCCCACTCACTAGGTTGAATAAGGAAAAGGTAACAGTCAGCTATCTGTCAGGTGCCAGGATCTGACACATAACACGCACTCAGGTCACTCCACAACAAGTGCAAGTATGACTTTGTCATTGTCTATGTGGGTGCGAATAACCTGAGATGCACCTCCCTGGACTACATGAAAAGAGACATGGAGGAGCTCTAGGATTATGTAGCCTAGGCAGGTATGACCCTAGCCCTAATCAGTCCTAGTATCATCCAGAATGATACCACACTACAAGCAAAAAATGATTGACTTAAACAATTGGCTAAATTCCGGGTGTCATTCTAAGGGGATCCTGTATCTGTCTGCTTGGGATGACATGACTGACAGACCTCAATGCTTTGCCAGAGATGGCCTGCATCTGTCACCCCTAGGTTTCTGGATACTGGATAAGGATCTTGCCACCCCTATAGTGTCCTTTTAGGTGGTGTTCCAAAGAGCAAATTACCACCATAACAGCTATAAATAAATGCAATCTGAGGACCATGCTGCTTAATGTTAGAAGTCTAAATCTCAAGATGCACTTGCTCATAGCAATCATCAAAGTGGAGAATATCGACATTTGTGCTGTAACGGAGACCTGGTTTAAAGCAGCAGAAGGCACCTCTGCGCTACCAGGCTATAACTAATTCCACATCTTTCAGCCCCAGAACATGGACTGAAGCTCCAAAGGTGGTGGCATCTCCATATTCATGAAGGTTATGCACACCTCCAAACTAGTAGCACAGCATGATGCATCAGAGATACTTCAGGTACAACTAACAGTGGGTAAGACGATGATTCAGGTCGTAGCCTGTTATAGGTCCCCAACCATGTCCCAAGGCTCTAACTCCATATTCCTAAGCACACTGGAAATGATTTGGGTCCTACCCAACACTCTCATACTGGGTGACTTCAACTATCCTTCCATCAACTGGGAAAACTATTCATGCACCAATACACTTACCCAATGCTTCCTGGGATTAATTAATTCCAATGTGCTGAACCAGCTCATTCTTACCCCCACTAGAGGAAGCAACATCCTTGACCTGGTTATTACTAATATGGGCAACCATTGCTCAACACCAATAGTCAATTCATTCCTCCCTGGTTAGATCTGACCACAAACTAATTACCATGGAAATCCACATCTCACCCACACCACCGGCAAAGGTAACCACCATGAAAAACTTCTTCAAAGATGACTTTGGGCTCCTAGAAACAGAGGTGGCTAACTTCATGGCAGCCATGCAAATGGAAAATAGGTGCATGACTGCCAAATCATACACCAGTGCACTGTACAAACATGTACATAAATGCATAGAACTAGCCATACCCAACAGAACCAAGACATTCTCCTCCAAAAAAGGAAGCCAATCAGCTGGTCCCCTGCCATTAACACACCCTATAACAGAAGGAAGAAACTGTTGCAGAAAAAGGTGAAGTCCCAAGACTGGAAAAATTCCCTATTAGCCTCAACAAAAAGTTGAGATCCCTCATCAAATCCTCTAAAGCTAGCTATGAAGGCAGAATTGCGGCAGACACTACAAACAACCACAAAGCCTTCTACAGTTATATCAAGAATGTCCACGGCAATACCAAGATTTGCTCTGAGTTACTGCACAAGGCTACCTCCTATACTGAGCCAACAGATATCAGAAACATATTGTCTGACAGATTCAGTGCCAACTTTACCCCTCTCTCGCCCCCAAAGGACCAATCACAATACCGGAAGAATGCTGAACACCCAGCATTACTGCAGCACAAGTTAAAGCTACATTGTCCAAGGCCAAGAATACAGCTTCCATGGGATGTGACAATATCCCTGGCTGTGTTCTACATGAACCACAAAGTGAACTGGCACCACACCTGTGTCCTGTTCAATCACAGCCTTACCTCAGGCTTTGTCCCTACAGAATGGTGCACTGCTACAGTCATCCCTCTCCATAAAGGGGGAGCGACTACAGACCCTGGGAATTATTGCCACATTAGCCTGACAAGTCTGATATGTAAGGCTATAGAGCACATCATCATGGACCTAATTAACAAGGATATAGGGAATCTCCAAACTCTGGATCCCATGCAATTTGGTTTTGTGAAGGGTAGGTCATGCCTGCTCAACCTGGTTGACTTCTTTGAGTCATTCACCAGAGCTGTGGATGAGGGCAAGGCAGTTCATACAGCCTACCTCGATCTGGTCAAGGCCTTTGATACCCTTCCCCACTCAGGAATTATTGATACACTCACCAAACTAGGCATCAACCCCTATATCACTAGGTGGGTTGCAAATTGGCTCACAGATAGAACCCACAGTGTGAAAGTAGTAGACTCAAAGTCAGACTTTTGACCAGTCACAAGTGGAGTCCCACAGGGATCGGTCCTGGGTCTTTTCCTGTTTGGCATCTACTTCTCAGAAGTCCAGGCCTACATGGACGGACTCTGGCTAACCATGTTTGCCAATGATTACAAGCTGGGAGCCATTATTAACTCCCCAAATGATGTAGACATCCTACAGAAAGGCCTCACTGAGACCAACAACTGGTGTCAAAACCATAGCCTTAAGCTTAATGCCAAAAAATGTGATGTCATTCCCTTTGGGAAAAACTCAGTTCCCACTAATTACTACACTGATGGTAGCGCACTGAACACTGAAGGTTAGCCAGAGTCCCTCTGTGTTGGCCTGGACTTCTGAGAAGTAGATGCCAAACAGGAGAAGACCCAGGACTGATCCCTGTGGGACTCCAGTTGTGACTGGTCAAAAACTCACAAGCCTGAACTTAAACCCCTACGTCACGAGATGGGTTGCCAACTGGCTTACATACAGAATTCACACTGTAAGAATAATGGGCTCCAGGTCCGACTCTAAACCAGTCACAAGTGATGTCCCACAAGGTTCGGTCCTGAGACCCCTATTGTTTGGCATATACTTCTCAGAAGTACAGGCAAACACAGGAGGACTATGGCTAACCAAGTCCACCGATGACTGCAAACTGTGAGCCATAATTGACTCTCCAGCTAACACAGACACCCTCCAAAAGGGTCTTACTGAGACGGACACCTGGTGTCAAAGTCATGGCCTCAAGCTAAAAGCCAAAAATGCATATTCATGCCGTTTGGGAAAAACAAAACATCCATGAATTACCACATAGGTGGCAGCCCCCTTAATACAGAAGAGGTAATAAGAAATTTGGGGACCCAGGTAGATAGTAATCTCTCCTTTGACAATCATATTGCCAAAGTAGTTAGGAAATCCTTCTATGTGGCCCATCTAATTACTAAAGGGTTTGCATCTAGAAATAAAGAGGTTATAGTGCCCCTCTACTTGTCACTCATCAGACCCATCATAGAGTGCAATGCCTCATTTGGGATGTACCTCACAAGACACTTGCAACAGCTGGAAAGACCACAAAAGTACCTCATCAAGAGGATTACTGGCATCAAACATATGTCCTATGCAGCTCAACTGAAAAAAGTCTGGATGTACTCAGTGGCATATCGCTTACTCAGAGGTGATCTCTGCCTGAATTACAAAGCCATGTCCAATTCAGAATTGATGGACATGCTCCACCTAAAGAAATCCAAGTCACTGCGAGCCACGCGCTCTAGTGAGCTAAACCTCACCACAACAATAAATAGAACACGCTGGAGGGATAGATTCCTGTCACAGAGACTCCCCAGAGACACTGATGAGAGACAGCCACTAAAAACAGGAATGTATTTATACAGTATTTTCAAATGCAGCTCTCTGCATCAAGCACAGTTTCCCCCAAGAGCAGACAGGGAACATGCTCCAGACCTGGGACTGGACTCTCTGTCTCTCCAGATCCCAAACAAGACTCACTTTGTAGCACTGTATCCCAATTCCAAGTAGCTGATACACCCACACCTGGGTATTTGACTTTCGCACACACACACACACACACACACACACACACACACACACACACACACATGCACACACACACACACACACACACACACACACACACACACGCACACACACACACACACACACACACACACACACACACACACACACACACACACACACACACACACACACACACACACACACACACACACACACACACATTCCTGTGAAAGGCTGGCACAGATTTACTTGCTGTACCCCATTTGCCCAGACTATAAGATAACCAAGCTGCCAGCAGTCAGTCCTTCTAAGGCTCTAACAATGGTACCCAATTATACTGAGTAAAATCAATACTAATATAAATGGCAGAGTGTAACCAAAGCAGCAAGGCTTTTTGAAGTGGCCAAGGCATCACTAAAATAAGCAAAAGCACTCTCAAGATATTAAAAGTATTCTCTGAAAGACCAGCTACAATGAAAGGTATAAAAATATTTAATAATAAATTATAAGCTAGAAAACATGAGAATACTAAATATCTAAGTACAATAAACACCAGAGTTTCAGTCACAGGACAAATAAAAATAACACAGTTGGACAGATTCTCACAGATGCAAAAAAACAATACTTAGCTAAATTCACTGTATTTCCTGACTGTCTAAAGAATAACTGCTCCCTTGTTAACTTAATTAATAAAGCAAGGCAAGATAGGATGCTGAGATGCTTACTTCCATAAGGAAAAATGATGAGCTTCGAACTAAACTGAAACTGAATTGAACTAACTGACTGTGATAACTGACATACATCTTTTTACTCAGGTTCCAAAGAAAAGAAAACAAAACAAACTGCTGTGTGAGTTTCGTCTTTTCAGTGCTGATTATAGAATGACATCACATTTGATCACATGACTCTGGTACAATACCCACTCAGAACTTTACTAAGATCTGTTGCAGTGTCTGAAAGCTATAAAACAAATTCAAAAACTTCTACTCTTCCCTTCTAGAATTCTTTGTTTAAACATAAACATTTAATCAGTTATCATAACACAGTTGACACATTTTTTAACACAAGCATCTGTACAAAGTGTGATAGTCAAATGACACAAAATTCTTTACAAAACTCCAGCTAGCTATGATGGCATATGTTACACATGCACTGCCCTATTCTCCCTGGCACAGATGGAAATACATCACATCATCACAGAAGGTATCAGCTGTGTCTGTCCTGTATGTTCATTCAGAATGGTGTGCATTTAATGCAGGTGTTATTGAATCCCAGGGATTGTTTTCTTGTGTGTATATTATGTTTTATCTGTTTGTCAACTTGATTTAACTTTGGAGCTTTTTTCCCTGGGCTTTCACTGAAAAGGGATTATTACCCAATTAGACTTTCCCAGTAAACAAATATCAAATAAATACATAAATAAAATAAAATAATTTAAATGACATAGTTGCTTTAAGATTCAGCATGACTTTCTTCGCAGCCTTGTTCAGTGTATATTTTCTAAACCTACCTTAAAAGCAAACCTGGTATTTTGTTTAGATGGTAAATCATCGACTGACCCACTAGTTAAAAAAACTGGACAAGTTTCACCCCAGCCCCATCCAGTAGAATACCTGCATGGAAGCACCTCAGCACTCTCTCTCTTAATGTAATATGCCTAAGTGATCCAGATGATCTGGCTTTAGTTAATGACTCAGACACTGGAGGAAATGACTGTCGGTGGGAAGGTGGGAGTGTGCAGCTGTCTTTGGCTCAGTCAACCCGGGGCGAGGGACCTGACTCTGTCAAATGCTCTACAGATACCTGGTGGAGCCTGGTTGCACAGACATGCAACACAAAGACTGACATATGACTGGACTGGAAAACATATACCACTGTACCTGGATTTCATTGTGAAAATGAAAGCACACATGGTGCACTGTGCCAGTACTACAAACCCTGCTTCAGCAGCATATACACCAGACCACATGGGGAGCATACCTCTCAACCTCTCAGAGCAGGAAATCTGGACAAAGCATTAATAATGTGGGGACAAAGGTCCCAAAATAGGGACAGTTTTTAAATATTGCTCTTACAAACTTAGAAAGTAGATAGAATAACAGATTTTGCATTAGCATAAATTTTCTGAAGGGTATGAAGTCTGAAACTGAAATGTCTGCCATTATTTTGTTACTTAAATCCTCAATGAATGTTCAATGATTTGCTTGAAAACCACAATTTTATGAAAAATGGACAAGAAATATAAGACAAAAATCTGGACATTCTTCAAAAATCTGTACAGTTTAGAAGTATGATGAGGAGGGGAACACAAACATCCAAAGAACATATTTCCAGATTCTCCCACAAAGTGAATTCCCATGTTCTCTCACCTGCTATACCAGAGCCAGGGGAAACTTCAGTAACAAGGTGAAGGAATGGATCAAAAACAGGATAGAAACTGATAGTGCAGGGAGGAGCTGGGAAAAAGTGGATATCACATCTATTGCTCTGTGGCTAATAACTCCCTTTTCAAGTCATTATTCTGTAAAAGCAACAACATTCTTTGCAGTACTAACAAGTCTTGTATATGATGTCTTAAATATGCTTTGCATCTCTTTATGGTCCATCTCTTAGGTAAGTATTAGACTAGCTACCCCTTGCAGGCAATTTAAGCCTAACCAATTTCCTTTTCAAAGGTGAGAATCAAACCCTGTACCTTTTAAGTAGGAGGTAAATTCCTTAACCATTACACCAACTCCCAACTAGTAAGGTGCAGGCCCATTGAAATATGGGATTCCCATTTGTTATGCAGGGGGATGGATGCACACACGCACGCATCAAGTGGACCAGAGTGAGATTAGAACCCCTAACTATCTGTTATTACGCACTACAGCTGACAATATTTACAGCACATACTACACCACCAAGGTCCTTGCGTCCCCCAGAAAGTAAAACTGAAACCAGCAGCATGCTGAATCAACAAATTCCATTTGAATACCTTTAGTACCCTGAAAGTGAATTCACTAATGCTCTTTTAATAGGTTTAATATTGTAAACTAAACACACAGATGGTTAAGTTTAGCTGCAGGATTTCCACATTACAAAAGAATGTTGAAAAACAGCATTATCAACTGTCCAAACTTGCCCCCATTCTGGACCTATGTTGGCACTTGTCTCTTTATCCAGAGCAGTAGGCAGTTTTGGGGTTCAGTGTTTGTGACAGGTATGCCAGTATTTGGTATGCCAATTTTCACAGAAAGGTTGTGGGCATTGGTTGAATTGATTGTCTGTGTGTCGAGTTTATGATAGCAAACCCTTTTAATGATGTTCTTTAAAACGGTAGACCTGTTAGTTTGTTGGGTTCTTTGATACAAATGGATTTAGTGTATTCCGTTCAGTGGTATATTTCTTTATCCCATATGAATTCAAGGACGTGGGTAATTCAGACAACAAAAATTACATTTAATTTATTTTGGTAATGAGGCGCTTCCTCTTTTTCCAAGGAGATGTTTATATGTTGTACCTTTGTAGTGAAAATGCTTGATAACAGTAAGTTTTCTCATTTCTAAAACATTTCTTGCAAAATAACAGAGTCATTACTGACTAATTTAAAGGAAACTATTAGTAAAGAAGATAACCATGTTCTGGGAATTATTGATTTGCAAGAGACCTACAGTTCTTAACTACCTGTTCATTTGAGACATCTTTTAATTAAAAATAGAACTGCACAATATATAGCTGCAGTCTATAGTTGCTGAAAATATGTGAGTTTGCCCTTCCTCCAAAGGATTTAATGTCCTCAGAGTCAGTCGATTTAATTAGGGTAAGAGAAGGTATACTCCAAACCTTGTTGTCGGAAACCGGCTTACTCATAATAAATTAATTTGTCATTTTTAATTTTCAGTAGAGGCAGATAACAGATAACTGGTATTCACTAAAGACTTCTGTGATGAGATGTTTTTACATGAATGTACAGTCACAGGCGACTATCTATCAAAAGTGAAAAGCCTCACTGCATGAGTCCTGTAAAATGAACTGGCATAAAAAAAATGTAACTCATTGTCAACTTTTTTAATGTATTTTTGCAAAGCAGATTCACCTCATAGCACCATTCATGTTATGGGGTGGGGGGTTATTGTGCTTCCACACCCCTATTACTTACATATATACTGACACTGAGATCACTGCAGCTTAGAGTTTGGATGGAGGGATTCTCTGAAGTATCCAAGCCTCAGACTTAGGATGCGCTGTTCCATAGATGCATTTGAAGTTCTGCCATTCTGGAGATTACAATTATGGTTGCTAAAAGTTTCAAAAAGCAGCTTTCAAACAGTCAGTACAACCCTATCAGTACAACCCCCTCAACAGTTTTGTCAAACATAATCCTAGAACTTTTTCTCAAAATGCCAAACAATTCTTAATCAGTTTACAGAATAAAGTTGCATTTATTTTTATTTTATTTATTTTCTCTTTGTTGACTGGGTTAGTTCCACTAAGCCAGTGTCTTCTTTTCAAGGGGGAAATTTGTCAGGTGCTCAGGGGAACTTCCCATACTATTTTTACAATGAATGTCATGGGATCTTTTATATCAGCCTGAGCTGTCACCAGCTCAGAGAGATGGGATATCAGTTTAACATAGTGTAGCACCTCCCTTATGCTACACTGCAGTGTTCAGTACTGGAAAAGTAACCAAAGTACCTGGTGTGGGAACAGAACCCATAAACTTCTTCCAGTACCAAAGGTGAGTATGCTAATTATTGAGCCACTGATATATAGTAGGAAGGATCTCTGAGATGATAGGATATGCAGAGAGTATAATCTGGGTGGATTCATGTATATCATCTCAGTAGTCATATTACATGTCAACTATTAACTCTTATTTTATCTCACTGTGTCTGGCAGTCTAACATAGAGAGTTAAGGATTATTAACACGTTTCATTTTATACTACTGGTTCTCATTTCCTCCATCTCTTTGTGTATGCTGTGTAAGTCTGAAAAACATATATAGCGTTCCACCTTGTAGCACAAAAAATGTGGACAAAGGCAAAATAAATGGGGACAAAGCCCCAAAAACAGGGAAAATTTTAAATATTACTCTTATAGACTTAGAAAGGTGCTAGAAAAATGGTCTTGTGTCACCATGCACTTTCTGAAGGCTATGTAGTATAAAACTGAAATGCCTGTCATTATTTAGTGAATTCATTCCTCACTGATTTGCCACATAAATCCAGAAAACCACAAATTTTATGAAAAAACGGACAAAAATATGAGGCAAAAATCTGGATAGTTGAGCGGTATGGCAAGATACTTAAGCAGGTGTTGGTTCAACAGGTACTCATGCCAAGTGGAGCTTGTTAGCAAATGACTAAATAATAAAAGCATGCATTGACAATGTTATAGTGCTAATATATGTGGATGTTGGTAAGTAATACAGCAGTATCCTGCACCATCCATCCATGTTTTAAACTGTTTAGTTTGGTAACAGTTGTGGTGACCATATATCCCTGTCTACAGCAACAGTCTCCAGTCTGTCTTATGTGCATGAGAATCCCTTTAAAATAATTTATTATAAAAAGATTGGACAATGACAGCAGGCAGGCTATGACAATTTCCTGGGCATGTCCTGAGTCTACCCCAAAGCCACCTGACAGTGGGCTATACCTGTTACACCTCCCTTGAGGGGCATCTAGGTGGCATTGTCATTAGTCTTCCAAAACACATCAGCTGAATAGTCTCAACCTGGAGAATCATCTGCTCTACTCTGAGATCCTCCAGGTCTGCTGAGTTCCTCACTTTAAACATGCCCTTAAGGAATATTTCTCGAAACATAGACTTTGTTCCTGTTCCCACCCAGGGTAATCATTTCAACCCATCAATGTCAAACCCATTTCTCTATACGTCCTGGCTATTTAAAGCCTTCTTACACTCAGAAGATAACTTGTTATCACATAAAATGTATGTTAGAACTGTTTGTTTAATAATTTTACTTTATAGACACCATGTTAAGAACCCTGTAACTTGAAGTTCTATTTGTATGTGTATTTTATGTAATATTATTTCTTTCTAATATTTGTTATACACCAAATGTAAAAATCTATGTAACCTTCTGGGAGCTTTTCTCCCCGGGTCTTCGCTGAAAACGGGAGTCTGGCCCAGTCAGACACTACCCGGTTAACAAATAAAATAAACAAACAAACAAATAAATAAATAAATAAAATCTCCTAAATGGTCACTCATCTAATGGTAAATATCCTTAGCTTGTCAATGGTCACTCATCCAATGGTCAATATTCCTATCTCCTCAATGTCCACTCATGAAGGAGACTGTAAGACACTTAAACTCCTCCACTTTGGGTGGCTGCTTTCCTTTCATATGCCGCAGTGAACCATGACATCCGATTTGGGGTTTATGATTTTCTCACAGCTGGTTCACAGTCAGCAGTGATGTGTTCTACTGCATGCCACAGAACATAGTTATTTGTTATCAAGAAGACAACATTGTCTGCATTCAGCAAAGATACAGTCCTGGTGGGTTTCCAGACTGGATACTACTAAAATATTGGTTACACCTCGATATCCTGCCCATAAAAAGCTGTATATATACACATGGACAAAGAGTGGTTCACTGTTCGACAACCAGGACGGAATCAGCATTAATCCTCCTACATCTCAGACTGTGTTATTAAAGGAGTCTCCTTTCCAACAGTGTAGGGCCAGACGGAAGCAATTACATTCTCTGCATGAGAATCCCTTGAAAATAATTTATTATAAAACAACTGTACATGAAGAGCAGCTTTGTCTCTGCACACTGCATGCACTTAAATATACTCTCTCTGAAGTCACACAGCCTTGGAGAAAATGGGAACACTCGGTATGCAAATAAACTGAGCCTCCCCATAGCTCTAGTACTGCACACCCCGGGTACCCAAAACTTGTTCTTAGAACTACTGAACTGAAATTTGCAATTATGCAGCTCAACATTTCTATAAGCTGGTACTTAAGAAACTGCAACCCAATAACTGACCACAATCCCTTTCCAGCACTGTGGCCCATGCATTGCAAAGGGCACTAAGCAGTATATATAATTGGAACACGCCATCCTATCTCACCTTATTGAATACGAAAGCTGCTACTTCAGCTCACCAGTCCAGAAATACTGTCCTTATCTTCCACACAATATTGCAAAGCTAGTTTAGCTATGGCACAAAAACAAATAAAACCACTTCAGCATTGTCAAAAAATTCTTATTCACACCTGCAGCCTTACCATCTTGGAAATGCTTAAATACTGCAGTGACATTAGATAAAGAAATGGACACCATCCCACCAGTTCTTTTTGGAGTTCTACAAAATATTTCTTCAACCTCGGAACACCATTCAAAGCTGAGATCTATGTTTCCCCACTATTACAGAGAGGAATTTAGGAAATGTTTGCTCTCTAGTGAGTATTTGGGTATTTTAGTAAACACCATATGCACAATATATATATATATATATATATATATATATATATATATATATATATATATATATATATATATATATATCTATGTGGATCTCCTACTATTCACCGAAAGCACATTTCACTGAAACATATTTCACTGCGCACTTTTCACCGAAAGCACAATTCACCGAAAACACAATTCACTAAAACAAATTTCACCGAAAGTTATATATAGCCTTTCCCCCACTATAGTGCAACCCTGGAGTTAGTATATATAGTAAGGGAGGGTGGGGGCACTGCCCCCCACATTGGGGGGTGTGGGGGCGTAGTCCCTCACATATTTTAAATATTTTGATTTATATACATGTATATATGTAATTGCAATATATTACTGTTTTCTGACAATAATATATACATAAAATATGTGAGGGGCTACGCCACCCACACCCCCCAATGTGAGGGGCAGTGGCCCCCCCTACTATATATGCTAACTCCAGGGTCGCACTACAGTGGGGAAAAGGCCATATATAACTTTTGGTGAAATATGTTTCGGTGAATTGTGTTTTCAGTAAATTGTGATTTTGGTGAAAAGTGCACACTAATTTGATTTTCGGTGTATAGTAGGAGATCCATATACATATATATATATATATATATATATATATATATATATATATATATACATGTGTGTGTGTATAAAACAACAATAAAAAATGGGGAAAAATAATGAGGAAATGTAAAACAAGCTATAAAATGAAATGAACACTTGTTTTGTCTAGTAACTCCACCATCATTAACTCGGCAGCTTTGCATCACTCACTGCAGTCTTCTCTCATTAAGTCATATTTGGTACAATGGGCCCTCCAGTGAAAGACAAGCAGAAGATGGAGACCTTAAAATTAGGAAGGAGTTTCATTTAAAAACACACTTATAGAAGAGAAAATGAAGGATATAAATGTTATATCTCAGAAGAGATAAGGATAAGTAAGGATACTGCCAAGTTATCTGTTGTTGTGAACCAAGATGAGGAAAGGACACTTTAAATATGACATGTTAGAAGGATTAAGTCATACAAATAAATAAATGGTGAGTTAGAAGAGATGTGATGAAATCATGTATTTCTAAGAAAACGTTTAGTGCCTGCAGCAGATTTTCAATGCATGTGCATAAGGGAAAAACTTAAGATTTTAAAGGGACATGAGTCAAAAAAGGAAACAGAACAGAAATGTGTGAGGGTGTGTACTAGAACAGTTAAACTTTTCTCGACCTACAGCTCAAGTTGTGGACCTCAGATTTCCCATTTTATCTGTATTATGCTACCACTGTTTTATAAAGTGAATTATATAGCCCAAACCTTAGGCGATGGCAACCTTAAGGAAGTTTTCGGATTTTAAGAGTTGACCTTATCTGTTCTTTCAGGACACAAAGCTGCTGCTCTTGGTACAAATCTGGATTTGATGGAATTAATCCATTTATAGGTAAAGAAAAATGCATTTCTTCTAATTCCTGTGGTGGTACTAGTACTAATAGCCAATCAAATGTATTCCTACCATACTGAGCTTTTGATACAATTATGTTATGCATCTGTTTCAGAAACTGCTGAAGACTAATACTTTTAGTCCTACTACCTCCATTTTCAGAAACTTTCAGAAACATCAAAGAAAAATATAGTAGCAGTTGTACGAAGTATAGCTCCAGACCACATAAAATAAACCAAGAATAGCTCCAGACCACATAAAATAAACCAAGAACTTTAATATTCGGTAAGCGCTTTCACCACTGTCCGTAGCTTCTTCAGACCATATACTTCTTATACTTCGTACAACTACTACCATATTTTTCTTTGCTGTTATCTTTGCCTGTTTGGTGGAACAGTTTACGTTTACCAGCTGGTTGTTTGCCTTTTTCTTGGTGCTTCTATACATCAATTTACCTCCTTCTAGTTTAATTGTATATATCGATGTTTGTAAATTATATACATAATTGTATATACATATCTATATAATATGTTTAATTGTATACTGTTATACCATTTGCCTGTGTCTCTGTAATTACTAAAAATTAATGTTGTCACACTGGGCTGATACAGAAATTGGTCATTTGTGATCAGTGCTCTACTAGGTTAACAACCAAATAAAGTAATAAATGAATGAAGGGGCTATTAACTACATAAAGGAACCATATGAATTAGGTCTGAGAATACAGTCTTCTGTAAAGAATATAATTCATTTATTATACTTTACCATTTCTGCTACCTCATTTGAGTCTCTTTCTACTGTTGCTCACCAAAGAGAAGTGATCAGATTTTCCCTACACACATTTTGCACAGATTTTACTGCATGGTATTCTCAAGGTAACTAGATTGTCTTGAATAGTAACTCTTCTCCAGACTTAACTGAATCATTAGTCTACTTCGGGCTTTATTTTAGTTCTGTAGCTGATACTGGAATGATTAAAATGTAACTGATCAATTCCTCCCTCATGTCGCCTATGTGAAGTTACAACACATTGGTGTGCATGTCTGTTGAATAGCTTCTATATGGATGTCACAGTTCATTTGTTACCAGGGTCTCTCAGCACCAACAGATATACTGAGTTCAGACCCATAGAACTAGCATGTTTACAAGATATATGGATCCTTGCAGGACTCATTATTCAAGATTCATAGATTTTTGCACCCCTGTTTATACCTTTTGCACCCATCCATAACACTGCTTCTTTTGCATGAGATGTTGCACCTCCCTCTTCTAATACTAAACACAAAATCTATGTAAGGTAGTCATTTTCCCGATCCTTTTCTAAGCAATGTTCCCTGCATGTTATATGAAAAACCCTGCTCATCTTCTGCAAATTTAAATTCTTTATGAAGAATGTCATATCTGTGTCTGATGGTATATCTTCAGTTTCAACAAAATATCTATCTATAAATAAAAGTTACAGAAAGCAAAAGAAAAAGGATTCAACAGTCAGTAATATTAAAATGTATAATTGAGTTTGTCAAGCTTTCTGTGAAGTTACTAACTACTGTGTATCACATTCTGTCAAGTCAGATTTACTTTTCTGTGCAAGACAGAATGCCATGCCTTTTGAAGAGACCTCAGTAAATTGGAATGGCGACAGGAGTAATTCAAGACTGCTAGACTTTTCATAGATGCTGGAAAAACACATATTAAGGAGAGCTGATATGAACAGGACTGAGTAGGATTGTATTTCAAGAGATTACAGTAAAAGATCCACTCTCAGACTTTTAGATACTTTTACGCTACTTGATAGCCATAATTTTTAGCATTTCTCAACATCAGAAGCAATCAACATTGCTAGCATAAGTTTTACATAAAAAATACAAGTTGTACATAATACAAGAATAAACACAATGATTTCTGAGTACTTAGTTCTCTCTCTTTGGTCTTACAAAAAATATTTCTGTTAGCACAAGTACTAATATGGTAAGACAATCTCTCAGATTTGAGAGTTGTAACTTGTATGGAAGACGTTCCTCAGATATACAGTGCATTCACTTTGTTAATTGCTTTGCAGTTATGCACATGTTAATGCAGACCGAGAAAATGGTGAAAAAAAATGATATCTTATAAAATGTATCATTATGAAAGGGTAACTATTTTTTATCAGCCTTCCTGGCTTCCAGTTATGCATTAGAACTGCTTAATGCTCAAGGAGAAATCAGTTCAGCCATGAAAATCTTTAGTAATTTAAGAAATTAAATAAGGACTTCAGGGGATGGTGGGCATTATACTGCCATGCTGAACAAATTATAGGTGTAGGATGCATGTATTCCAGAGGGACAATCATACCTATGCAGGCAGAAATTACCATATGACAGCAAATTATGAATAGGTTTTTCCAGTCAGCTCATTGCAGGGTAGTCAGAAGGGAGAATGGTAGTGTTAGATTGATCTCCATTCCAACCAATCATAATGTTTTTGACACTGGTGGCTAACAAATGTGCAGAGATCAGTGAAAAGCTGGGAACATAACACTTTACAGTAGTTATTAGTTTCCTTGTTGTCCACGTATACAATGCCTTACACTTTCATGTTTTGGTAAAATCTGAATTTTAAACAGATAATTTTTTTCATAATAACAAAGAAACATAAGACATAGTACACACACAAACAGGAGCCTACTAACAATTCAAAAGAGCAAGGAAATGGAAGAGAAATCCAAAACTAAAAATATAATACAAATTACACAGTACAAAGATTAGTCACTAAATGGTATGTACATTTACTTTTTTGCAATAGTGTTAACAATAAACTCAGTGAGAAGGACAGACAGAGAACCTGACTCATGACAGATGAGAAGAAAGTTAGGGTAGCAGAATTTAATAACTTTATTAAATATAATGACATTTTACTTCTATGTCTAACTATCTGATTAATACAATAGGTATCATACCATTTCTATGTGTCCTGGCATACAGCTTAAGGAATGTATTTAGAAACAGATCATAAAGACATTCTTTTGAATTAATACCCATTAGTTATTGATAGCCTTTGATTCTCCTACAATGTATTATTTAAAGATAAGGTGTTATACAATAAAGTTTAGGACAGAAACATAACAGCAAGATAAAGGTCATAGGAATTATATCATCAGTTTGATGGACTACCCATGTCCCTGCTTTATCCTTGTCAGGGATGTAGCAGAGCAAAAATCTAACCCACTCAGTGGATGAAAGGCAGAGGACCAGTTTGGGGTAGGATGCATACTAGCATGCGCACACACAGACACAGACATGCACCAGCCCTCCCACTCAAATATGAAAACACACACACACACACACACACACACACACACACACGCACACACACGCACACACACACACACACACACACACACACACACACACACACACACACACACACACACACACACACACACACACACACACAGACACACATATACACACACACACACACACACACACACACACACACACACACACACACACACACACACACACACACACACACACACACACACACACACACACACACACACACACACACACACACACACACACACACATATACACACACACACACACACACACACACACACACACACACACACACACACACACACACACACACACACACACACACACACACACACACACACACACACACACACACACACACACACACACACACACACACACACACACACACACACACACACACACACAGACACACACACACACACACACACACACACACACACACACACACACACACACACACACACACACACACACACACATATACACACATATACACACACACACACACACACACACACACACACACACACACACACACACATACACATACAAAGGCAAACAGAAGCACTGATAACTACAAGCAGTTTTAACCATTAGTATTCCTATGGCATGCTGGAGAAAACTTAGAGACACAGGACAAAACACACATACAACAAACATGTGGACTGTGCAGAGAAGGTATATTTTCTGGAAATGAAACCAAGCAACAAAGTACTGTGAGGCAACAGAACTAATTATTGCCCCACTGTTCTACCCTTAAATTGTAGCACATTTGAAGTAATGAAATTGACTTTCACTTCAGTATGATTTGTAGTCATTCTATCCTTACATTTCGGAAGGGGGGTAGTGCTACAAGATAAAGCATACAATCAAGCAATTCTAGACACCATTATTCCATCTTGCAGTCCAAGGTGGAACAAAGATGCTTAGAACCTGCAAAATGTATATTGTGACAAAAAATTTTTAGTCATGACAAAAAACATGCTTCATAGTCTGCAGGATATCACTCAACTCCAGGGCATATATAGGTAAACAGTCAGCAATTTAAATTTTACATTATGTTGTTCTGTTTTAGTAGATGTCTAAATTCTATTGAAGAATTGCAAGTGCATATTCATTTGATTTGTTTTAGTATTTTGCACATATTTGTTTTACTCTGCTTTTTTCTACATTTATATATTTTGCTCCGACAGAAAATGCTTGGGACCATTCTAGTTTACATGGTTATTAAACAAACAGAAAATAGTAGTACGAATTTTCACGACTGCGCTATAATAGCCATGCTTAAACTCAAAGCTCCAGCTGCTGAAGGTGCTAGCTAGAAGGGCTTTTATCATCAACAGACAGGAGGTTGCATATCATGTAAACTATAACGCAGGTTAATTCTTAATCTTTCAAAGGTAAGATATTACAGTACCTCCTTTCTAATTTCTGGGTAACTTTTATCTGTTTGGATACATAGCTTTGAAAATTTTTCAGCATACAACTCCTCCAAGCAGGATAAGAGAGGAGTGGACAATGCCCTCTCGCTTTAGATTAACTATTCTTATCTAGCTTTATTTCTTCATTTTTTTTTTCAAATGTCATCAACACATGTTGAAGAAACATGACCACCCTCCTTTTACTTCTGAGAATTCACTTCTTTAGTAACACTTACATCATTTTGCATAATGCAGATTTGGGGTCTGACAAAATGGAAAAGATAAGAATGTTTGCATTACACCATTATTAAAAAACATATCTGTTCAATGCATACTTTGTTGTTAGCCCACAGTGACTTCTGCAGAGATGCAGAAGTGTTTACCCCCCAAATCACTGTTACATAATTTCATGTCTTTTAGTTAAATATATAAGTGCATTTTTGGAGGGTAGGAGTCTCTGTCATTTCCATATGCTCACATTATCCACAGTATAAATGCAATGCTGAACTTGTAAGTAGTTAGCCGTAAAGTCACAGAAGGTCATAATTTAAGTGCAGTCATTACAATGCAGAATGACTTTTAACCCATATGTTGGCTCACAGCAGAAGGGAATTTTGTTTAATACAGTATTTCTTTCCAAATGTAAAAATAAAAATCAAGCATTATAGAAAAACTTGCTGACTGTCCCCTCCCATTTGTTAGCTTGCTCAGTTAGAGTGATTAGAACAGTCCATGGTAGGCATGTACTGGCACATAAAGCTTTCAGGAGAACCATCTTTTTAAGTGTTGACAGTTTATCCATCAGGGATATGAGCATTGTAGCACACTGCTAGATGTCTTATTTGCTCATTTAAACACATTCAAAATTAACTTGATCATCTTGATATATTAAATAAGATACTTATATATATAGGGACTTCACTGCTACAAAGAACCTGCAGTTAATGATTGCTATAGTTAAGACACAGAGGGCTGATTTGGACAGATTAGTCCAAAGATCATACTGCAAAATTTACAATTTAGGTCAGCTATCTTGGACAGTGCTTTAATGGAGTTCTGGATGATCACAATGCAGTTGTGGGCAAAATACCAAGAGTGATTCCTCTTCTTCCTCTACTGTCTCCCTCTATTTTGACCTTGATCATAAGCAAAGACAAAGGCTATAGCCGCAAGAAACAGAAGGGAAAAACGTAGACAGCCAAATTATGTTTCCTGGAAGCAAACTACAGGGAACAGCTCTTTTTGGCACACTTTTAAAAGCTCAAAAAATTAGTGGCTAGACAATGAAAAACATTAAGCCAAACAGAAAGAAATGAATATTAAAAATACATTATTTCTTGACAACTATAAATTAACACAAGGAATTTCCAGGTAAGAAGTTCTTTTTCTAAAGCACACACAAAAGTAATACATTCTAAACAACTCATTGCTTAACCACATAACACAAAGAAAAGGAAATTACATCAAAATGAGCAACTGACACATACTGGTAAAGTAAAGCAACAAGAAGACACTTATTAAATGTGATTTGCAATTGCTTTTAAAATTACGTGTTAAATACAATATCAGAAAAATGTGGTGAATATAATTAAGTTCTAGTTTTAATACAGCTCCGTTTTTAAAGAAGTATGTCTAATTGACAGTGCATCATACAAATTATAAAAAACAAATATGCAGACACCCCCACACCCACTCACAACCCCTCTCTCACACATGTGTATGCAAAACACAGCCTGCAGGATGTTGTCAACAAAAAGTCTAAAAAGACTCTATAGAAATATCTTCATTCTGTTCACTGTATTTCATTTCACTGCTAAACTGAAGAAACAGAAACACTAAAGTATTAGAGGAAACAAGTTAATAAAAAAAATGTATAAAATTATTCAAGTAATAAAAGACATGTGTTGAACAACTCACAAGTAGATGTAAACATTTATATTTTTGTGTTTTGTCATGAACCGTTCGGAATTCATTTTAAAAACGTCTTGTTGCAGATGGTTTCAAATGCTGGCTTTTCTTTACATGTGCTCCCACATCAAGCATTAAATCTGACATGGAACAAAATGATGAACATACTGAAACCAATGAAACAATGGAGGCCTTTTCTATTTTCCAGAGCTTCTGTGAATCATATGTCTGAATATTCATGGGTAGGGTTACTGTAATCCACACAACATAAATAAAAAACAAACATAAAACTGTATTCTTTGGTCCAGGATAATAACTTTTGATCAATACATGATATATTTATGTAAAGAAATGGATAGCATCAATTAGAGAGAAGAATACTTCAGTTATTTAATAGCTTTCCTTACTACAAAAAAATGTCCATTGTACTGCAGCACTTATTATATGAATAATAAGCAAGTCTGGGCAAACAAAGGATGCTGGCAAGGCAAAATAAAGGCATTTTAGAAGTTTGATTAGTCTAACTACATGAAGAACCTGATGTTTCAGGCAGGATTAGGTTACTCAAACCCTTCTCTTTTTCTTAATTGTGTTAATTTAGTAATTGCCTGGAATTAATAGGTCTTTTTCTTTGCAGAGGGGCTGGAGAAGAGAATGATGGTAAATGCAATACAATAGTAGATGTTTGCAGGAAATATCCTGTAATGCATGGTTTGATTCCCTCAGCCATAATCTGCTAGCATGTGACTCTGAGCAAACCACTTAACCAGATATAACCATTAACAAATACAAAATAACCTAAATCTAACCAAGTTGCAAATTGTTTATTTCTTAATATTTGCAAAACTTGATTTTATATGTCTGTGATGATGTGGGGTATTGCCAGATTTGCCAGGAGAAGTAGGGCAGTGGATCTATAACAAATGCAACCACAGCTAGCTGGAATTTTGTAAAAAATTATATGTTATTTAAATATCAAACTGACTTGTACAGATGCTTGTGTTGAAAATGGATTTGTAAACTTGCTTGTGTTAAAAATTAACCAGCAGTGGGTCATGACTATATTGTAACTGAATTAAATGTATATGTGTTAACAGAGGATATTGGATGAGAAAAAGTTAAACTTAGCTCCAGCTAACTTTAGAAAACAGTAAGAAATTAAATTACTGGTCCTAGCCCATAAAGATGTTATCTCACAGTTTTGAATGAAGCCTGAGATGCAATGTCTGTAAGAAGCATGGTTTGTTAGTCTCTGTAGGAGGAGTATAAGTTTGTAATTATTTTATGACTTCCAGCAGCTGCACCAGCTCTGAGCAATATTCTTGTATGTGCATTATTGACATGTAGGTGCTAAATCCTGGCAGTTTCTAGCAATGGGGGGTTCCATGGAAACCAGATGTCAGATGACCAGATATATGTGATGGCATTCTGTACAGAAATAATGTCTTAATATTAGATGATAAAGAAGTCTCAGGACAGTCTGTTTCTTGGAACCTGACATAGAAGGATCTCTCATCTACTTCATCTTGCCTTGCACCATTAAGTAAATAGGAACAGTAATTCTCTAGATTGGTCTGGAAAATATAGTGAGAATAGTTAAGTATTGTCTTTCTGTAACTGTGTGAATCTTTCCAGCTGTGCTATTTTTAATATTTCCTGTGATGAAACTCTGGTGTTTACTGTAAAAAGATATTTAATGTTTTCATATTTTTTATTATTTATTATTAAATATCGTTAAACCTTTCATTGTGACTGGTCCTTTAGAGAATATTTTAACCTTTGAGAGTACTTATATCTATTGGTGACACTATGGCCACTCCTGAAGCTTGGCTGTTTGGTCAACATTACCATTTGTATTAATATTAAGTTCACTCAATATAATTGGGTATCCTTGCAAGACCCTTAGTTAGGTAGCTGGCTTTGTAGTGTCTGGTAGCATGGATACCTACCTTATAGTATGAGCAGAAGGGACCACAGTGGGTAAATCTGTTCCAGACTTTCCCAGGTGTGTGTGTGTGTGTGTGTGTGTGTGTGTGTGTGTGTGTGTGTGTGTGTGTGAAAATCATATCTCACAGTGTGTGTATGTCAGCTAAATGGAGCAGGGACAAAAAGCACTGGTTTCACAGAGAGGGTGCTGGAGGACTTGGCTTGGACACTCAACTGAGGACTTAACCCTATAGCTGTGCTAGTGGGGAGCCTTATTGGGGCCCTGGAGAGAGACAAATATAAAGAAATGCAGACCCGGGGCTGACTGTGTTCCCTGTGTGCTCTTAAGTGAAATCGTGCTTGATGCAGAGAGGTCTGCATCTGGACATGCTAATTGTATGCATTTATATTCCAAGTAGACATCCCTCTCCAGTGTCAGTGTTGAGGATTCAGGCTCCTTGATTACTGGCCTAGAGTGAGGACATCACAATGTCTACAGAACAATAAAGTTAAAACTGTGAATAAATATCTCCACCTAGTTGAATATTCCAAAGAAATGATGTCCCTGTTATGCATACAGTGATTATGTGCATACTGTCAATGTAAACAAGTGTTTATAGCCTGAGATTTGTTGTGGAGGCACAGTATTTTTTTTTGTAATCATGTAAAATTGATAATACAACTTCTGGTTTAGTGATTATAAAGAAATATGAGTGAGTGCATGAGGTTTGTATGCAAATTATTCTCCTTGGCAATGTCACTTCCTTTTTTTCCTTCATGTTGGTATTTAATTCTGAAATACACCTACTGAGAAAATTCCTTGGCAGTAAAGGAAATTTTATTATAGAGAAAGAAGAAGACAATAATAAATCTTGGCTGTCAAATTTGGGGTTCATTTCCTCACAGGTAGCTCAAGAAGTGAGGCATTTCTGTATTTCATGTTACATGATGAAATATTTAAGATTACAATATAAATTAGGTACTTGTATCTGCAATCTTTTTTCACACCTTTATTAAATTATCACATAAGATATAGGCAAAATGCATTAATATAAAGGAAAACAAACCACATTAGCATCTTTCCAGTTATACCTCACATATGTTCTTTTTTATAACTATCTTCAGTCCATCATTACATAAATTGCTCCATTCCTGCCTTCCCTTAAACTTCACTCCTCCTCCTCCTCCTCCTCCAGAATATTATTATGCATGTATTGCTCTTTCCCTTTTCAAAGGATCCCACTTCCAATTATTTTATCTCTGTTACAATATTCAGTATTTCAGTTACAGTTGGTTTAGACTTTGATTCCATTTTCTAGTAATTGCTTTTTTTTGGCAGCTACCAGAATTAAACTTAACAAGGTTTTGCTATGTCTGGGCAATTCAAACCCTGTCTCAACTTAAAATAATAATTTCCTTAATTACACCCATTTGCTCACCCAATATTCATGACAGAGTACCCTGTAGGGAATTTTTAAAGTCTGCCAACTTATTTCACTCCTAGAACATATGTTCACAGTTACCTCTTTCTTCTCCATCACACTTTCAACATTTGCCATTTACCTGAGGAAAAATTCTTTGGAGTCTACTTTGGATATAAAAACACCTATGAAAAAATTTCCAAACAAAAAATGTAAACTTTCTAGATTTTGCTGCATACTTGGGAGCCATACATATTTCCTCCCATTTTCCTGTGCTTATACAATCTCTCTTCACAATCTTTTCTAACCTGATTGATTCTAATAGTTATTATGCAGTAAATTATATGTCCTAATAATTAACCCTTTTATAACAGCAGCTTCTGCTCTTGATTCAACTAAAAACTTTACCAGAGCAGGTCATTTACTTAGGATTCACCTATCATTTTCTCATTGCCTAGACTCTGATATCAATCCTTGGTAGGGAAGGCAGTCTACACTCTACAGTCTAAATGTCTTCTTTGCCACATCCCATTATATGACCTTTCCTTGCTAGTTATTAACTCCTAATACCCTGGTTCTTTTCACAGTTTTCTCCAGAAAATTCCACTCACCCTGTTGTCTGTTCTACGTACCCCTTCTTGCAGCCATCCCTGTTGACAAAAATGTCTTTGTCCATTCTCATGTTGGCTTAGTTCTTAGACCACTTTATGCTATTTTATGTATATAATATTCTGCATGGCTGTTGCTATTCTCTTTAAGGATCTGCATCCAAAATCCTGCTTTCTCCTTGTTTCTTGAATTTCTACCTGCTTCATCAACATCATCAATTTTTACTTTGAATTATAACTTTCTGCTTTTGTTATGTATATGAGCATTAATTGCGCAGCTGTAAAACATCCCTTCTAATCACTTAATCACAAACCACCATGTCCTATTGGAAGGATCGACTTATCCCACTTAAGCCTTGCCTTCTTCCCCTCCCAAATAAATCAGTTCAACTCTTTATTAATTATTGTGCACAACTTTTTCTGTGGTTGCTAAAATAAGCCTGAACATATAAAACTAAAGGGTCTAAAACCATTTTCACTGCTTGTATCTTACTAGCTGTATTCATAAACAAGAGCTTCCAGTTTCTCGGTTTTTGTATTATATTTTGTTTAATCTCTTCCCACATATCCTTACTACCGTAACAGAAGCCTTTTTAATCTATACTCCTAAATATTTCCTCTTATTGTATCCCTATAAATATGGTATTGCTGAACCATTTCATGGGTGGGTACAGAATTTACGAGTGTCTGTGTTCTTTGAGGAATTGGTGGACAGTGTTTAGCTGCAGGAAGGTGAAACTACCGATCTTACTTTCATCTAACTCAGTGAAAGTAATGCAGGCAAATGCTCTTCTGCATGCAGAAAACCAGTTATATGTTTAGTGATATCATTTAAAGCTATTTACAATGTATGAAGTTTGAGATGCTGCAGAGAAATAAAGAATATTCCATCATTTCATATTCAGTTTAATACTGCTCCAAGCTTTAGAAGATGTTTTTCTCATATCCAACATTTTAATAAAGACAGAGGAATGCAGACTGTAAACTATTTAGTTATAGACAGAGACAGAAAAAGAGTGAGAAAGAGAAAGAGAGGCATAAGAACTAAGTTATAGCCTGATCCAGCTGGAAGTCCAAATATCTGAACGAGAGGATTTATACAGCTTAAGAACAAGAATGGTTTTAACTGCAGGAACTAACAACCCATCTTTCACACGGTAATTCTGCAAACAGTATGATGTTATTGTTAACAAAGGTTTATCCTCTGGCAATAAGCCAAGATTCAAGGTTGTTAAAGGCAGCTTTTAACCAGTTCAGGTCATGTCATTTGATCATTTTAATTGCATGCATAATATATATGGCAGATCTGATACAAGAATGTATCAAAACTATTATTGCAATATGATGTGTTAAAATGATGCCTTGCAAAAAGCATAGAGAATTTTTTAAGGAAGAACAGTTATTCATGTGTACTAGGTAAACAGGTTCATTTAAAGAGTGCTGGTTGCAAGCAAATGCCTGGTTAATTTAATGTATAAAAAGGAGTGTTACAGCTCTGGAGGTCAGATAATTCGGCATGTCACTGCAGAGAAGTAAGTGTGCTATGGAAAAGATAAAACAATCTGAAAGAGCCTGAGACAATCTGCAAATATTCTGCTGAAGACTTCAGCCAAGTGGAAGATGCCTAAATTTATTTTGCGACTAAACTTTTACTGGTATGGGAGACTGCATAGCTTGTTTGATATTTTTTGTTTCATGCCCTGAAGAAGAATTTGCCTTCTATTTTAAATAAATATTTATTTTATGGAGAAAGTAACTCTGCTGCCTTCTTCTGATAACATATTGGTGGGTACAGTGGGCAAAACTTCCATACAAATGTCTGTGCCAACAACGATCTTGAGTTTACCTTTTGCTGGTTGAAATTTTTGGAATTTTTTTCCCATCTGAAGAGACAGTTGGTGTGAACTAGGAGATTTGTTTTGTGTGTGAAGAATACCCATGTTTTGCCAAAATAACAGCAGTAGAGCAACTGCTGCAAACTACTGCTGCTGTAGCTGAGGGGATGGTGGCCGGTCCCAAGTCCATGGTCATACTGTACACAGTTACACCTCTTAAATGACTTAGCAAGCATGATGCCAACATGTATCTTGTGTCTTTTGAACAACACACCTTCTAGGATGGATGTGATTGAAGGAACTGTGATATAATCCTTTCAGCCTAACAAAATGGTGAACCTTTGAATACCTTCATGGCCAGAAAGCTCCTGAATATCAGGGCTATCATAAGACTAAAGAAGTACCCACAAGAGGAGACAATATACTAGACCTGATCATCACAAACATGGGGACAAAATGTTCCACACCGGAAGTATATCCCTCATTGGTAAGATCAGACCATAAATTAATCTCACTGGAAATCCACATCCCGCCCCCACCCCCTGCACAAAAGACCACAGTGAAGAACTTCTCAAAAGCCAACTTCACACTTCTTAAGACTGAAGTGGTATCCTTCAAGGCCCCTGGGCCAGTGGAAACCACAACCCACACTGCTGAATCCCTTACAAATGCGTTCTACGGGCACCTTCAAGAATGCATGGATCATGCAATCCCAAATAAAACCAAGACCCATTCCCCCAAAGGCAGGCGCCCGGTCTGGTGGACCCCAGCCATAAACAAACTTTACAACAGGAGGAGGAAGCTACTACATGACAGAGCAAAATCCCTAAAAGGGAAGGCATCTCTGATCAGTACTAGCAAAAAACTATGATCACTCATAAAATCATCCAAGGCCAACTTTGAGAGAAAAATCACAAAAGATACAAAAGACAGTCACAAGGCCTTCTTTAGCTATGTTAGAAACCTGGGTGGAAACTCCCAGATATGCTCAGAGTTAGTTCAAAATGACACAAAATACACTGAACCCACTGACATTGCCAACATTCTGGCAGACAGGTTCAGTGCAAATTTCTCCTCCCCCCCAAAAGGAGAAATAACTATCCCAGCAGAGTGCAGCCTCCCAAACATCTCAGATGCCCAGGTGAGAGCCGCCCTCTCTAAAGCTAAAAACACAGCATCAATGGGAGCGGACAGTGTCCCGGGCTGTGTGCTACATGAACTCCAAGAGGAACTAAACCCACACATAAGGCTGCTGTTTAATCTTAGCCTTACTACAGGATACATACCCAAAGAGTGGCGTACGGCAACAGTGGTCCCACTTCACAAAGGCGGTGCTTCTACGGACCCTGGAAATTACCACCCCATAAGCTTGACGAGCCTGGTCTGCAAAGCTATGGAGAGGATCATTATGGAACTCATAAACAAAGACATTGGGGACCTACAGACATTGGATCCTACCCAATTTGGCTTTGTCAAGGGCAGATCCTGCCTTTTGAACTTGGTCGACTTTTTTGAAACAGTCACTAAGGCCATTGATGAGGGTAAGGCAGTTCACACAGCCTACCTTGACCTTGCAAAAGCCTTTGACACAATACCCCACTCAGGCATCATAGACAAACTCACCAGCCTAAATGTAAACCCATATGTCACAAGATGGGTTGCAAACTGGCACAAGGACAGAACCCACAGGGTCAGAGTTGCTGGAGCTATGTCAGACTCTAAGCCGGTCACAAGTGGTGTCCCACAGGGCTCAGTCCTGGGACCCCTCTTGTTCAGCATTTATTTTTACGAGGTACAGGCAAACATAGGAGGATTGTGGCTGACAAAGTTCGCAGATGACTGCAAACTGGGCGCCATAATTGATACTCCAGCGGACACAAACATCCTTCAGAGAGGCCTCATAGAAACGGATAATTGGTGCCAGAGCCATGGCCTTAAGCTGAACGCCAAAAAATGTATAGTCATACCCTTTGGGAAAAACAAGGTACCCACAAATTACCACATAGGTGGTAATCCATTAAGTACGGAAGAGGTAATCAGGGACCTAGGGACCCAGGTTGACAGTAACCTCTTATTTGACACTCACATTGCCAATGTGGTTAGGAAGACCTTCTATATTGCCCACCTTATCATGAAGGGTTTCACATCTAGATCAAGAGAGGTCATTGTGCCCCTATACTCTTCTCTTATCAGGCCAATGATTGAGTACAATGCCCCATTTGGGATGTATCTTACCCGACACCTACAGCAGTTGGAAAGACCCCAAAAGTTCCTCACCAAGAGGATAAAGGGTCTTAAACATATGTCATATGCTGCCCGACTGAAAAAACTCCAGCTCTATTCAGTCGCATACCGCCTACTCAGAGGTGATCTGTGCATGACGTACAAGGCCATGTCCAATCCGGAATTAATGGACATGCTCCACCTCAGAAAATCCAAATCCATCAGAGCCATGAGAGCAAGAGATTTAAACCTCAACACAGAAATAAATAGGACGTGCTGGAGGGACAGATTCATAACCCAGAGGCTCCCTACACTCTGGAACAGAATCCCAATCCATGTTAGGCAGAGCCCCTCACTAACTCTATTCAAGAGAAATCTTGACAAGTGGATGGGAGATCATAGATTTACCCCGGGGGTCATCTCTGTGTCACTACTAGACAGAGGCACAGTAAATTAAACCCTAAATGGGCGTAGTATTCTCATCCTAAAGGGTGGTGAAAGCCACACACACTCTGGCTAGGCTTATAAATGTCCTAGGGCAGATAGCCTAGTACGAACCTATGAACCTATGAACCTACTGTTAGCTCCAGTTGGTGTTAGCTCTAACATAAACCCAAAAGCTGCAAAAAATAGCAAGGTCTCAGCTATATGATTTAAAACATATAATAAAACTATGGATAGTTCCTATGGGTAATATACTAAAATTAAAATGATAGAAATGTTATCTCTTGATATACTTTTCCTGTAACTTTAAGAAGGTTGGTCTTCAAAGTGACCCTAAGGATATTGAAAATGGTGTTGTGCAGGTAGGGAAATAGCTAAGCAATGACGATGTTTTTGAAATTGAACACTCTAAACATGTAGTAAATCCTCTCTGAAATGTTGGTAACAAACACAACATGTCTGTTGTAGACATATTCTGTTTTAAATGTGGAGAAAGGGCCCACATAATAATATTTTGTGGTAGTAATAATTACACTCTTCTTCCTGTGCTGATGATGCTGTTTAGCCCAAGGAATTAGATGAATTGCAAAAGTAGTTGTGCGACCTTTCTATTACTGTGCTGCAGCAAACTTAAATAGATGTAATGCCCTAACTGATTGCAGAGAGCAGCAGAGACTACTAGACTTGGGCAGTACGGTTATACTTATAAAGGAGTAATAAGTATGTAAAAAGAAACCCCCTCACCAAAAAATAAAGCAGAAATAGACTGTATTCATGGTAAAAGGGAACAATACCCATTACACAAGTACAACTACAAAATGTGTCCTTTTGCTTTAATCACTGATTTAACACAATATGATGATAGAGAAGACGTATCCTACTTTAAAAAATTGTGGTGTCAATGGGAAAAAGGTAATCTTTTTGACAGATCACCCTTATCAGTATGGTGAGGGAATCTGCAAGTGAGTTAGCCTAAAGATACAGGTTCATAGATAAGTACTAGTTTAGTTGCCCTTACAGGCTCTTTTAACCCTAACCAGTTTCCCTTTTGGTGTTTGAATTAACCTGTCTCATTTTGCATTAAACTGGCCTTACCCATCCAGTCTGATAACTATATATTGCCACTAGTGAGAATAACTGGGATCATACCACAGACAATCTGAGGAGAGATATGTGTAGGATAAAGTATTTTGGAACTGCCTTTGTCCATTAGTAATACAGGGGGCAGTCCTGGGGTAAATTTTCTATTACCCATTGATAGATTCCAAGTTGCACTTGATTTTGGACATGGATAAGTTTTGTTTTACATCGATGGAAATTTCATTTCAAAGCAGTGGTATCTTCTGCAGTATATACCTGTCCTTCCAGACCATTAACTGGGGGATTGTTAGGCACAAGAAAGAAAAAAAATGCAAGCAGTGAGAGACTGATGTAAACTGTTGTACAGCTTTTCAGTAGCATTCAACTAACTTCAAGAATTCCATCACTTACTTCTCTACAGTAGGAATACATCAGTCTCTGCCTGTATTACAGATTTAACCAAAGCGAAGATGCTTCAAAAGGTAAAGTGGACACCTGAAGCAGACAATGCTTTTAAATGGTTGGAAAGAATACTATGTTCAGAGCCTATATTATAGCCTCTCAACATTTCAGTAGGCCTTTTGTAGTACATATAACAATGCCTCAAAGATAGGCCTCATGTTAGTGTTATCGCTGACCGATGTGGAAAATCATCCCATGTTTTTGAGTCAAAGGTCAAAAAGAGCAGAATACAAGTATTTCAATACTGAAACGTAGTGTTGGGAAACTAAGTGCAGATTATCTTCAATAAAGTATTACCTCCTTAGCTGAGAACTTTCATTGGCCAGAGACCAACACCCAGTGTTTTAGCCAAACAGAAAACAGAATGAGGTAGTGACTTTCTTTACTGCCTTTTAAATTCATCATGAAACGCAGACCAAGCTGACCCACTTTAATGTAAGTAGATGGAATGTACAGGGCTCACAGCTTATTTCTTGAGGCTAAAACCAAGGATATCAAGTCTGGGGAGGGTCACTGTCTCAAAGTGTAGTGGCTCTTAGAAGCATAGTGTTTTAAAATGAAATAGTGTAAATAGAACTACAGCTTTAAAATGATGCAAATCATGTGTATAAAGGCTACACATAGAATTATTGCTTTATGGGTTTATACACCCTTTTGTATTGGGTAGAGAGAGAGAATTCCTGCTAGTAAAATACCCAATGTAAGTGATTAAATGGTGTATAAAAGAGAGGACCGTAGGCCTACCAATCCAGGGGAAGCTGGTCTCTCATAGATGGTGAATGGTTAGCTGGAACATCAAATCTGGGTGTTTTACTGCTGTACAGATGAATCAATATGGATGGTTCTTTGAAGACATGGACAGCATTCTGTTAAGCAGTCAAGAGGGGGGAGACTCTACAACAGAACATTTGTAAATCAAAGACCATCATTGCTGGTTCTTGCCAATACAGATTTGAATTATTGGACTGTTTGAACATTTGCGGGACTTTTGAAAAAATGTACTATGTATGTTTTTTTGTTCAGAAAGTTATTTTGTTGCACTTGGCTATATAAGAATGACTCTGAACCATTGACGTTTGCTGCATCAAAAAATAAAGCCTGTGCATTCTTGATAATCCCTGGATTTTTCATGCATTAATATACCACAATACACATATACACATGCAGAGAAAGAGAAGTGTGTGTTTGTGTAAGTGTGTGTGCGTGTGTGTGCATGTATGTGTGTGTGTATTATGGTGCTTCTCTGTCATGCACATACATATTAACATATGTGTTGAGAAGGAAAGAACAAACAACCAGGAAGCCACAAGTCAACTACCCAAGTATTTAATAGGGTAAAACAACACAGTTAAGCGCAGACATGTGGATAATAATAAAAAAGTGTGTATATATGTGTGTGTGCGTGTGTGTGTGTGTGTGTGTGTGTGTGTGTATATATATATATATATATATATATATATATATATATATATATATATATATATGGGTCTACCTGAAAACGCTGAAAGTTCTAAACGCCGATGACGAGAACACCGACACCAGAAGATCGACAATGGAGAAGACCGACAGTTGAGAATCCTGATGCCGAGAATGCTGACATGTTAAGGTAAGTGTGCGATAGGGGTGGACGTTAGGGTCAGGGTGTGGGTAAGGTAAGTGTGTGATAGTGATGGACTTTAGGTTTAGGGGCGGGTTAAGTGAGTTAAGGTTAGGGTGTGGGTAAGGTAAGTGTGCGATAGTGACGGACTTGAGGGTTAGGAGTGGATTAAGTGAGTTAGGGTTAAGGTGCAGGTATGGTAAGTGTGCGATAGTCACAGAGATAAGGGTTAGGGGTGGATTAAGTGAGTTAGGGTTAGTGTGCGGGTAAGGTAAGTGTGCAATAGTGAAGGACCTTAGGGTTAGGGTTTGGGTTAAGGTTAGTGCATAGATAGTTGTGTATGTAAGGTTTAGTGTAGGTTTGTAAGGTTTTTGGTGTGCTTGTGTTGTGTGTGCATTTTTCGGGGAAAGGTATTTGTTTTGTTGATTGTTGGGATTGTGGTTTGTCGGGCATGTGAAGTTTCGTGTTTTTGAACTTTCTTTTTTTTCGGTTTTGTTGTGTCGGTTATTTCATTGTCGGTGTTTTGGCATGTTGGTGTTATAAGGTAGACCCATATATATATATCTATATATATATATCTATATATATATCTATATATATATATATATATCTATATATCTATATATATATATATCTATATATATATATATATATATATATATATATGTATGTATATTAGATATTTTCCAGTCGCAGAAGATATAAAGAGCAGCAATTAGGATTCAAGTTCAGAAGACCTGATTATTATCTGTTGACATTTGTCTTGAACTACAAAAGCTCTAAGCATGAAATCCCCTGTATAATTATTATTTGCAATTAGATATTTAAACACTTTTTGAATACATCCTAAATTTAGGAACTTTGAAAATGAAGTAAGAACAGCAGAAACAAAGGTGTACTAACTGGCTTGACAAGCATTAGTATATGTACAGAAGTACAGAAAAACAGTGATTACCTGTGAATACGTATGCGGGATAAACATAAGTTACTAAAACTGATGAGGTTCTTGCCGCTATATTAATTAATTCCCTTAAAAAACATTCATTTAATTACCAGTCAGAATCACACCATCATGTTTCTGATTCTACAAATAAATGTCTTTAAAAGCTGGAGTTCACAATGGGTCAGTGCGTAGTTTCCCCCATTTAGCCTGCATCTTAAAACGTTTTGACTATAATGGCAATCAAGCAATTAAAATGTCCTCTTGTTGCCTTTTCAGGCCAACTTTCATTGCAGCAGGCAAAGATTATTGATAGTTTAAACCACTACATCTTGAAGCAGGCAGCTAATATTAACGATCAGTATATAAACGTTTTTAATATGTGTAGCGATCCAACTTCCACTTGTGATTCTTAACTGACTTGCGAATAATATATACAAGTTGTTAATTATACAAAGATGAACTTCTGGGAATTAGGTAAGTTGAGAGAAAGGTTTGTTTGACTTTTAGCTGCATCTAAGAACGTGAAATAAGTTATTATATGACAAGGGAAGTATTGACAAACACTGATTTTATATATATATATATATATATATATATATATATATATATATATATATATATATATATAGATATATACATACACATAGAGTCTTACAGCAATGCTACTGGTGAAAGCTTAGAAAACTTTTTATGCAAAAAAATGTATTTTGATAAATACAAAACAAGTATACAAGAGACACAGTAGTGTCAACTGCATGGCATTTGTAACAAGGGAGTTTGCTTGGATATTTGGACATTTATAACCGAATAACCATTTTCAGTTTGGGATAGTAAAGAAACAGTTGGGGAAATAACTGTAGAATCAATGGGCTACTTTTGCATTTGAAGGCAATATGTACAATTTTTTCCCGACTCCTTCCGATACAGCCAGATTATTTAAATTATTTTTTTCTTATTTTTTAACATGAAAAACAAGAAGTTTCTCAGAAAATGCTATAGACATAGCAAGGAATACTTCTAGAAATCTTTCTTATGTTTCATAGTTAAATAAGGTAATATAAACAAAATTTTGAGAATTCTCACAAAACAACTGTATATTCATATTTATAGGTAAACCCTTTTCATATAAACAAAAAAGTGCAAAAAAAAAAAAAAAAAAAAAAAAAGAAACAGAAGGGACTGCCATTTATTTGGTTGCTTGTTTTTTTTTTTTTTACAATGAAGGTTACCAGATATCAGAGATGGGCCTGTTACTGAGGAACAAATTTTATATGATGGTAGTAATTCAACACCAAGGGAAGGAAGGAGTCTGACAAGGCAACAAGAGCAAAAGAATTAAGAGAAAAGCAATGCGTGAATTAACAGTACTTATTCATTACAGCTGCTCAGGTTACGTACTTCATTTTTCAACCCCCACCCATGAATGAGAATAGTAAATCAATTTTCACAGGGAGAACTGGATTGTGAAAAAAATGGACCACAGAACTTAAAAAATACATTATTCCATAAAACTAGCAGTGAACTACAATATATCACTGACATATCCAGGACTAATATAACATGTTTATGCTTCTTGCTAATTGCTTTTATATTTTATAAAACAATTGTTCATTTATGTAAAACATGATGTTTTCTTAAGCCAAGTTAATAATTTATGCAGTCTATTTCTGAATTAGAACATGTGAAAAATAAAGACTACAACTAAGAAGCCAGCAAGATTTAAAATGGAGTAATGGTTTTCCTAAAGTAGTGGATGAAACATCTGAGATCCGGAGCAATTTTTCCCCATAAATATGAAACCAAAATGCCAAAATATGTAAGTGTAGTATGCTGAATGAATGGCAATGATTGTGGGGCAAGCCTTCACACATGAACACACATGCACATGTGTATACAGACACACACACACAAACACACACATATACACACACACACACACACACACACACACACACACACACACACACACACACACACACACACACACACACACACACAGTTTAATATCAGTCTCTTAGACATGTGGACATAATGAAAAAAAATCCCTTTAAAAAAGTCAATATGTCTACATTTTAATTCTTCAAGAAGATGCATTAGCCACCTGATAAAGATAAAACACTCACAACATGCTCAAATACAAACAGAATCTTCACCTACTTCTCTGACTGACTGAGTGTCCCTTTATGGCAGAAGGAAATATTTTAAGATAGAAAGGTGCTGAAACTGGCATACAGGCTGGAAGAAAATTGTGATTATGGCAGTCTAGAATGTTAACCCTGTTTACTTTGCTTGATACTGAAAGGCCTCATATGTGCTTCAGTCCATCCCTGACTACAAATCAAATCATAGAGGGATCAAAATTCCTTTCTGATAACTAAGACTTCAAGCAGTTTTGAACTTTAGCAGCAACCCATGGACATGCACTTTTCACTTTCTGGTCATTGTAATGCCTGAAGTAGCTAATGTTTCCATTGAATCGTCTGGAATGTATACATAATCAGAAATGAATGAAAAGAAAAAGTGCTGCTGACTTGCATGGGATGAAATATAGAGGCAGAGTTCGATGCAACTGTTTTAACCCTGGCACTTACTGTATCCTAAAATGCCTCAGCTGATCTAGTCCAGCAATTCTTATGTCACTTCAAAACATTTTGTGAGTGTTATTAAAGCTGCTTCAGCATGACACTGAGATATGAACACTATGTGTTATGTCACAAATAATCAACGTGAACAAAAAAAGCAGTGATAGCAAAGATATGCTTGTAGGAAATGTGCATGTATACATGCTGAAGAGTTATCTGTATACACATATGTCCGCTGGGAGTACCATTGTGTATAAGTAAGCAGCAAGCAATAATGCTGTAAGTAGCTGGCTAATCATTGACTACACTTGCAAACAGCAATACTTCCTTTGCAAAAAAATAGTTCCATGCACCGTGCTGACAGCAACTAAAAACTGCAATGTCACTCCACTAATTCTAAGACTGCACAATACTGGACTAAAGAAAAATTTCCTTAACCTCACTGTTCATGGATCTCACACTAGAAAATGGACAGTTTTCAATGAAACATGGGACATGGCAAAAAAGAGAGGACAAATCCCATTCCATTAAAAACCTACTGGACAAACAGCATAACTCCTTATTTATTAATGTTATATAATACTGAAGACATTAAGTAAATAAATAACAAATGGCAAATGCAAATGCTCATAAGTTTAAGAGTCATCTTTATGGTGAACACAGCAACATTACAGTGACAATGGAGAAAGGACACTGGTTTGCATGGTAAAATGTTGCTGCCTTTTCAAATTTCAAGGACTATAATTGCAATTTTTAGAACAGCAGACCCACAAGAGCAAATGTAGTTGAATATGCACTAACTCCAAGGTTGCTGTACCCTGATGCATTGTCCCTACTCCTAGATGCAACAGTGTTGGAGTTAGTAATATGTAAGTAGCGGGATGTGGATGTGCAGCTCCCTCATGTTAAATGGAGCAAGGCTAGAGGCCCCAGTGAAAATGCTTTAATGATGCAAAAACAAGTTTTGAATTTCAGTTGTCTTTTGCTAGAACTGCTGTTTAACTTTTGGACATTTGAAACCTGCAAGTTAGAAAGGAAGTATCCTTTGGATTTAGTGTAAGAAATTGAGGGTGAAATTAAGGAGAGGCGAGGTAGATTCAGTCCTGTTTTAGGGGTTCCGGAGCAGGTAGTAGGTCAGGAAATGAACAATGAGCACACAGAAATTAACTGGAATAGTAATTTTGTTTTAAATTTTAGTAGTAATGCTCATCATATTAGACACATTGTTTCTAAGAATTGGGGGAGATTTGGCGACTACTCATATTTAGAGCAATTATTTAAGGACCTCCTGAAATTTACTTATAGGAAGGGTAGGAACATCAAGGAAATGTTAGAAAACCATAAAACAAAACAGGGTAGACAAAGGAAGGGCACATACAAGTGTGTTTTTTGCACACAATGTCCTTATGTTCTACAGGGAGACAGTATGAGTTTAAAAGATAGGAAGGAAAAGTTAGTGACAAATGCATACTGTAACTGTGACACTATTGGAGTTGTATATACTGCTATCTGCAAAATATGTGGGTGTTTCTATATAGGAAAGACTAATAGGAAATTTAAGAGACATATATACGAACACCTTAATGATATTAAAAAGCAGGACACTAACAATGCCCTTTATAAGCACAGTACATTTTGTACTGAGGCAGTTTATGTTTTTTTTATCTTTGATAAAGTTGAATTGGATCCTCGGGGGGGGGTCCATGGGAGACAACAGTTGTAGTTTAGGGAGCTTTTTTGGCAATTAAAGTTGGAAGCCAATAGGCTCCCAGGACTCAACAACCATGTCACCTTGGCCCCAGTTCTTAAACTTAGGTATGCTAAGTTTTAATTAGGTTTATTTTAAAGTTTTTCTCTATTAAGTAAACATTTTGTTAAAACATGACTAGTTGTGTCACACTTATAAAACCAGGAGATGGCAGTCTTGTTTGGTTTTGAATACCATATACGCTATATCCACAGTATTTTATATGTTTTATTTAATTGTATGTATATAGTTAGGATTTTTATATTGTTTTATATATTTGTATGTTTTTAAATGGGTTTGAAAATGCATTCCATTTGACATTTTGCATGTAGTAATGTGATATTATATTTAAATTAACATTTATAATAAAATTTATTTGTATTTTAGAATTTAGATTAATTATGGTTGCTTAGCTGCTAATTAATTTATATTAAGAGTAATTACGTTATTAAAGGTTTTAGGAAGGAGTATATAAGGAGGGAATTTGTTTATTGCAGTGTTTCTGATGAAGTCCTGTATGCAGGTGGATGAAAACGCAGTGGTTTTGTTTGAAGCGTTAAAAAAGATAACATTTTGCTGCTTTATTCACTTTGTGGAGCTGTGTTTACTGGATTCCTGTGTGCTTTGATTATTTTTGGTTATTGGTGACTTCCAAGGCACTTTTCCTTCTTGTTTCTGGTTTTGGGTTCTATGTTTCGTTATGGAGGATTAATAAACTTATATTTTACAACTGGAGTATTCTAAAAATTCTACCCATTGATAATGCCATCCTAAATATTAACAAAATCTTCCTGACCATACTCAACAAAGATGTTCTCATCAGAACAAAATGAGTCAAAGCAAATCCTGCCCCATGGCTAACCAAGTTTACAAAACAGCTTGTGAAAGCAAGATATAAAGTCTGGAACACATGACTGCAAAATAAAACACCCTCAAACCTACAACAGTTATAATAAAAAAAAATCAAGTCAAACATATTATAAATTATAAAAAATATGCAATACAAAAACTGTCTAATCTGGAAAAAAATCACTAATAGTTCTGTTAAAGAAAGGAGCCCCTATAGTGACTTCTCCAACTAAAGGCTCACTGCTATACTTTCACCCCTATCTAAAATCCCTAAAAATGCATACAGACCCAACAAAAACATATTCTAGAACATAACTTACTCTCCCCTACACAATTAGTTTTTTTGACTATACCACATTGCTACCACAGCTCTAGCAAGCTTTACTAAAATTATTAAAAACATACATGGACTTAAACAATCTAGTATCCACACTTTATTTAAACTTCAACACTGTCTTTCACCAAACTATCCTAAATAAACTATAAAAGATCCCCAACCATATCCCAAGACACTCACTCCACGTTCCTAAGCACCCTGGACAATATTAGGGTCCAACCTAACACACTCATACTGGTCAACTTCAACTACCCATCCATTAACTGGGAAAACTACTCATGTACCAATACACTTGCCCAACGTTTCCTGGAATTCATTAATTCCAATACCCTGGACCAGCTTTTTCTTATTCCCACTAGAGATAGCAACATCCTTGACCTGGTCATTACTAACATAGGTGACCACTGCTGTACACCAATAGTCAACTCCTCCCTGATTACATCCGACCATAAACTAATCACCTTGGAAATCCACATCCCTCTCACCCCCCCCACAAAGTTAACCACCATGAAAAACTTCTCCAAAGCTAACTTTGGGCTCATAAGAACAGGGGTGGCTAACTTCACGGCACCCATGCAAATGGAGAATAGTTGCATAGCCACCAGATCATATACCAATGCACTGTATGAACATGTACGCAAATGCATGGATCTTGCCATACCCAATAGAACCAAGACGGTCTCCTCCAAAAAAAGGAAGCCAATCTGGTGGTCCCCTGCCATAAACAAACACTACAGCAGAAGGAGGAAACTGATGCAGAATAAGGTGAAGTCCCAAAACTGGAAAATGTCCCTTAGCCTTAACAAAAAGTTGAGATCCCTCATCAAATCTTCTAAAGCTAGCTATGAAAACAGAATTGTAGCAGATAGTTAAGACAACCACAAGGCCTTCTATAGCTATGTAAAGAGTCTCCATGGCAATCCCCAGATTTGCTCTGAGCTACTGCACAATGATACCTCCTATACTGAGCCAACAGATATTGCCAATATATTGGCCGACTGATTCAGTGCCAACCCCCCCCCCCAAAGGACCAATCACAATACCAGTAGATTGCCAGCCACCCAGTATTACTGCTGCACAGGTTTAAACAGCACTGTCTAAGGCCAAGAATACAGCATCTATGGGACCTGACAATATCCCTGGCTGTGTTCTACATGAACTACAGAGTGAGTTGGCACCTCACCTGTGTGCCCTGTTCAATTACAGCCTCACCTCAGGCTTTGTCCCTACCAAATGGTGCACTGCTATAGTCATCCATCTCCACAAAGGAGGAGTGACTACAGACCCTGGAAACTATTGCCCCATTAGCCTGACAAGTCTGATATGCAAAGCTATGGAACGCATCATCATGGACCTAATAAACAAAGATTCAGGGAATCTCCAAACTCTGGATCCCACACAGTTTGGTTTTGTGAAGGGTAGATCATGCCTGCTCAACTTGGTCGACTTCTTTGAGTCAGTCACCAGACCTGTGGATGAAGGCAAGGTGATTCATGCAGCCTGCCTTGATCTAGCCAAGGCCTTTGATACCATTCCCCACTCAGGAATCACAGAAAAACCCATTAAGCTAGGCATCAACCCCTATGTCACTAGGTGGGTTGCAAACTTGCTCACAGATAGAACTCACAGTGTGAAAGTAGGTGACTCCAAGTCAGACTGCTGACCATTCATGAGTGGAATCCCACAGGGATCAGTCCTGGGTCCTCTCATGTTTGGCATCTACTTCTCAGAAGTCCGGTTCAACACAAAGGGACTCTGGCTGACAAAGTTCGCAAATTATTGCAAGTTGGGAGCCATTATTAACTCCCCATGTGAAGTTGACATCCTACAGAAAGGCCTCACTGAGACCAATGACTGGTGTCAGAACCATAGTCTTAAGCTCAATGCCAAAAAAAATGTGTCGTCATCCCCTTTGGGAAAAACCCAGTTCCCATGAACTAACACATTGATGGTAGTCCACTGAACGCAGAATGCGTTATAAGAGATCTGGGAACACAGGTTGACAGCAACCTCTCTTTTGACCACCACACTGCCACTGTGGTCAGAAAGTCCTTCTATGTGGCACATCTCATTACTAAGGGTTTTGCATCCAGGAAGAAAGAGATCATTGTCTCCTTCTACTCTTCCCTCATTAGGCCAATCATCGAGTACAATGCCCCATTTGGCATGTACCTCACTAGATGCCTGCAACAACTGGAGAGGCCACAAAAGTACTTCACAAAGAGGATCCTAGGCCTTAAACACTTGTCCTATATGGACAGACTCAAAAAACTCCAACTATTCTCTGTTTCATATCGCCTAATTAGAGGCGATCTCTGCTTGACTTATAAAGCCATGTCTGACCCAGCTCTGCTAGAAGTGCTACATCTAAAGAAATCCCAATCCCTCTGCATCACATGCTTCAGAGACTTCAACCTCATTACCACAATCATCAGAATGTGCTGGAGGGACAGGTTCATAATCAGAGACTGCCCATGCTATGGAATAGACTTCCCATACATGTCAAACAGAGCACCTCAATGGCCCTCTTCAAGAGAAATCTTGATGAGTGGATGGGAAATAGAAAATTCACCTCGGGGATCACTCCAGTGTCTCTAGTCAACAGAGGCACTGGAAACTAAGGTCGGGTGGCACGATGCTGGGGTAATCCTATGGGCTAGGCTTGTAAAGGCTCCAGGGCCATTAGCCTAGTACACACCTATGAATCTATGAACCTATATACCTAGGCCTAACTGATTCACCTTTTCCCTGATTCCGCAGCTACCTAACTAAAACAGTACAAGCAGTCAAATGACAAAATCATCACTCCACCTTTCTATTCGTCACTTTAGGCCTGCCACGGGGTTCCGTCAAGTTCAATTTATTTATCAATGACATTCACTCAGCTTTCAGGCATGCCTCTCTAGTTCAAAACACTGATGAGTTCACTCTTATCTGTAAAGCAGAACTTTTATTTGCTGTCCAGCAATTGACCCAAGAATCATTCATGTCAATTTAAAAAAGACTTAAGGACTCCCAACTCCTTCTCAACCCTAAAAAAACAACAAAACAAAAAAATAATTCTATTTACACCAAAAACAATACTCCATACAAAAGACCTCTTCCCAATAACTCTATTAATAATACAAAAAACAAATATGTCTCACACACCAAATTACAAGAGTCACAATAGATGACCAAATGAAATACAATCATCATTTTCAGCAAGCCATAAAAAAAGACAAACCAAACGCTAGGTAGCTTCTATTGAGTAAGACCTTTCCTTACAGAAACCACCAGGATTAGTATTGCCACAGCCTACCTTATACCTAGCCTCCCATATGTCACTGCAGTTTTCACAAGTTTATCATCTACTGTAACAGCTAAACGTCAACAGTTCTATGATTAAATACCCAAACCTGTCTTTAACCCCCCCTGTAAAAATCAACACTGTGTAGCCCTTCATAAACTTAATTGGACTGAACTATCCCACTCTCTGACTTATTCTCAATTAGTAATAATCCATAAACCTTTTAAACCAGATAGCTGTCCAAGCCTGAACATGCTTATTTATCCATACTCCCCCAACAGAACTCTATGCTCCAAAGATAAACTACTGCTCAGTATGACTCAAATCAATATCACTGTTGGCAATTCACTATACTCCAGCAGTGTCTCTAAACTATGGAACTCTATTCCTATGTCTCTGAGATGATCTGAAAATTTAAAATCATTCAAAACTGATCTGAAGCATCATTGCTTCAACAACTGGCTTTGCACATGCTCTCCCCTAGGCAGTTCATTTACCTATTAAAAATTCCTTCACTAATTTACATAATCCACTCCCCCCTCTCTCTACATATTCCTCTCCTCCAACACTACTGATGCAATATTCTTTCATTTCCCACTCTAAGATATTTTCTATTCTTGCTTCAATGAAGCATTGTCATAAACGTGTCTTTACTGAGTGCCCATAGAACTTTACATCAACATACAACTGCTGTTAATTCTTTATAAAACCTCATACCTACACTGTAAACTGCTCTTTATTTATACCTTATTTGTACTTTGTATCAATTTTTTATACTGCTTTCTATGTAAAATGCTTTTCTGGCTTTTTTTTCCTGGACATCTGCTGAAAAGGGGTATTTTTGAACAGCTGATCTTTCTTGGTAAACGAATACAGTCAATAAAGGTTAAAAAATGGCCATGTCTAACAAAGAGACAAAAATCACTGAATGTGTGAAACAGCTAAGGCAGTGCAATATAAATGTATATGTTTATATAGAGAATGGATTACAATGCATTACGATCAGCTCTGTCCAAATGTAACTCTTAATATGGCTGTTTGAGATTTGCTCTCAATGTGAATTTCTTGGCATCCATGTTTCAAACATATGATAAGTTGGTTATGATCTGATGCCTGATCATAATCCTCTATATCTTGTAGCATAAGGGATGTTAGAGCATGTTTAAAATAATATAAAATACTACTTTTATAAAGAAAATGCTATTTTCATTATGAAAATTATGTTTTTAGAAAGGAATATGCTGCTTTGCTATGAAAAATACTTTTCACTGCCATGTAAAGCATAAACAGTGCAGTACGGCACATAGCAGAGAACATAAACAGCATGGTCTAATTTGCGGCATCTGCTAAAATGCAGCTAAAAGGAACAGCTTAGAATATTATGAGAGAGACATTTGCCTCTCACTGAAAATGAAGTTATATGACCAATAAAAAGAACTTTTGATGGAAAGAAAGTGTGTTGAGAGAAACATTTGCCCACATTTAAGAGGGAATATTGGTGTACCAGCTGGAGAATTTACTGGAAGGAAACATAGATCAACAGAAAGACTCCTTTGGATCTGCCTTGAGAATTACCTGAACTTTGCCTGAGATCGCCTGGAATCTCCATCACTATTTTTGTTAAGAGACTTTCCATGCAACAAACCTAAGCTTATTTTCATTTTGCCTTCATGTTTCACTGTAAATAAACCAGTTGGCATAATGCTTAAGGCCTTTGCCTTCCATACACAAGGTTCAAGATTTGAGCCTGATCTCCAGTCAATGCATATTTAGAGTTAGCATGTTCTCTTTTTGTGCCTCTGTAAAGTTTTTTCTACCTCAAAAGACATGCAAAGTGTTTCCATCTCAAACTCACCAAAGAATGGAGCTGTGGGCAGTAGCACACACTCTTCATGGTGCCCTATAGTGGGAAGAATTGTATAGACCTTGTGACACCCCACCACTGAACCAGTAATCAAGGAGCCTCAATCCTCACCACTGGCACTGGTGGAGGATGCGCATTGAAAGGATGATATGGTGAACAAACAGTATTACCAGATGCAGCTCTCTGCATCAAGTGCAATTTCCCTTAAGAGCACACAGAGACTACAGTCAGTCTGGGGCTGGTTTCTCACTCTTTCTCCAGATCCCCAATAAGACTTCCCACTGGCACAGCTATAGAGTTGAGATCTCAGCTGAGTGGCCAAGCCAAGATCTCCAGCACCCTCTCTGTCCAATTAGTGCTTCATGTCCCTGCCCAAGTAGCTGGCACATACACTCTTTGAGGTTTTATTTAAACACACCCACACACTTGGGAGAGGCTGGTACAGGTTTACTATCTATGCCCCCTTTTGCCCAGATTATACGGTAGTTATCACTGCCACCAGCCAGCTCCTCATCAGCTACTTTAATGCCCTTAACAAAGGGTGCCCAGTCTTACTGTGTAATGTTACAGTGGCCCACAGTGTCACCAAATAAATATGCAAGTACTCTTAGAACTTAAATATCTCGAGACTGATCAGCCACAATGAAATGCTTTAATATATTTAATAATAAATCATAAAAGAACAAGATAATGCTAAATATATATTTACAGTGACATTAAAGTTCAAAATCACAGGAAATTTTTAAAACAACATTGCAGGACAGTCTCAAATAAATGAAGAAAAATATCTAAACTAAGCTTTTCTATATTTCCAACTATATATAAGAGAATCTTAGTTACAGAGCAAGGCAGATGTGGTGAATGGATCTTCTAGCTGATGTTGTCAGGTCAAAGACAGAATACAGAATGTTGTGTCTCTCTACGAGAGTTCTCAAATTAGCTCATTCACTCCAATGGAGATTAAGACGTTTGCATTGTAACTTCCAATGGGCGGAGTCTAAGCCTTTTGACAGAATCAAATTATGTCCTCACATTTCAAACAAATGTTAATATCTGTGGAACCATAGGGGTTATGAAAGAAGTATAAATGGCAAACCATTCAGCACAAACTGTTTTTATAGTGCTAGTATTCTGTAGGTTCTAAGTCTTAAACTGAATTTTATAAGTCACAGTAAACACAGCAACTATTACATTCATAATACTTTCTAAACAGCTTACAATAGCTCATCAACCACTCAAGTTACACACATACTGTTAACAGCATTTTATTCATCTAGATGAGAGCTTTTATATGAGGCTAAGGAGTTCTGTCTGTGTTCCTTGATTTTTGAGATATTTAGAAAAAGGTGAAAATTATATATCTATATAAATTAATATAAAAACAGCAGTTACTATCTCTTTACCTGCACTAGACAGAGGTCAAATATTAATGCAATTGAGTTTGCCACCATGTAAGCTTTAAAATATGAAATCTTTTAAAACTTTGTAAATACCATGGTTTAGAATTCTTAATGCAAATATAAACAAATATTTGACTCCTAGAGGCATCAGTAGGAGTTAACTGCATATGCACCTGGAGGCATCACTTGGGTGTAGTGAGTTAATATCTCAAATATTACTGCTGGGATAGCTTGCAGAATGACATCATTTCTTGTCATCTGATTCTATCCCAGGTGAAACCCCCCACTGCTTGAATCTAGCAGTATTTGGCATCTACCTGTGAAAATATATAGACAAGCACTTTTCCTCAGATCTTTGACAGATACTGGAAGTCATAAAACAATAAAACACTTCCAAGACAATACAGAAAGTTCCCTAGTACAAACATTATGTCTCCTTGCTGTATTGAAACTGAAAGATATCATCTTTTATTGCATAGCCATAAAATAATTAAATTTCAGATATTTTCTAAAATTTACTAGATTGAAGTTAAGCTCCTGTATCCCAGTTTCCACTGTTAAAATATATACATTTAAACAGTTAAAATAGTGTCTGTACATTTCTGTTCATTTCCAGTAGGGTACACTGTGGTTACATTTCAAAGAACACTTTACAAATACCTTCAAGTAGTTTGATATACACATGGCATACATTTGTAACACAGGTATCTTATATAGATCATGTTGGTATTCACAAATGACATGTAATTATTTACAAAATTCCAGATACCTGTGCTAGCAGTATTTCCCTTTGTCACAGACCTATTGCTTTGGGCATCTGCTGTGATGTTCATGTTCAGTATCCTCAAGATAGAAAACACAGATCACAGGGGTCTATATTAGATGAACAAAAGATCATCTTAGCGAATGCTCACATGAGTGAAAATCCAGGAACTCAAAACTGCAATTGTGGGGGGGCTGCACCCCCCACACCCCCGCTAAATATATATTACAACTCAGAGATCGCACTACAGTAAGGAAAGGGCAAATATTCCCATCTTCACTGTACCAGAATCTCACAATTGTGGTTTCGAGTTCCGCAATTTTAGATGAACTTTCTTTCATCTAATATAGACCCGATCACAGACTGTGCACTATGGCAGGGCAAGCCACTTGACAGTGTAAAATATGGCTCTAGGAGATTTCAGTCATATTCACTAATGTCACCAGATGGGCATGAGTATTTGCAGGTGCTAAGTGGGTAGAAGACCTGGCTTGTACAACCTATACCACGGATACCACGGACTCATGCTAATGATGGGAGGGGTGTATGTGTCCAGCATAAAGCCCAGCAGTCCTGGATCAATAAGCTACAGGCTGGCTGGTGTCTAGTTGCCCAGCTTGCGTTATCTGGGATAGCTCTAGTGAACAAAAGTTGGACATAAGACCAAACAACCTATCAAACATGAACTAAGAATTGCTGCACTCAGAATAGGTTGACTGACAGGCTACAACTTGAAACTGAATGGCATGATGGTAAGGAGGAGATTGGATATCCTATATATGCAGCAGACAAGATGAAAGGGCGGTACGGCAAAGCCACTTTGGTCAATATCCAGAGTCAACTACCCAGGAGGAAGATAGGCTAGAAATGGTATGGCAATTGTGGTGAGGGAGAGGCTTCAGGAGACAGTGAGGGATGTCATCAGAATTAGTGACAGACTCATGGTGATCAAACTTCCACCTAACAATAGGACACTGTTCATAATCTCAGCCTATGCTCTACAGCAGGACTGTGATAGTGAAGAAAAAAGTGCATTCAGGCAGCAGTTACAGGACCTACCAGATATACAGGGCAACATGAATTAGTGTTGCTAATGGGTGACTGAAATGCACATAATGAGACAAACCAAACAGGATATGAGGACTGGGTAAGTCTACATGGGATGGGCAGCAGGAACAAAGGAGAGTCCATTCTAGACTTTTGTCTAGCAAAAAGCTTGACAGTAGCCAACACATGATTCAGAAAGACACACAGTCACAAGATCACATACAAGCACAGCCAACATGCAACTCAGGTAGACTTTTTCCTATTAAGGAAAGGGCATAGGGGTACAAACAGTGATTGCAAAGTCATCACCAGTGAAACAGTTGGCCCACAACATAAACCACTGGTTGTCACAATCAGCAGCAAGCAGTGGTCAGATATAGACCAGGCTGAAGTTCTATAAGATGACTGGAGAAAAAGCACAACAATTCAAGGAATTACTCAGGGCTCTAGCATCTCAAGAAGAAGAGGAAATAGGTAGAGTTGAAGAAGATTGGCAGCACCCCAAAACAACATGTGTGAGGACTACAGAACAGATATATAGCTTAGCCAGACATGGGAATAAGGTACATAAGAAAGCTGGTGGTGGAATGCAGAAGCCAAAAATTCATCAAAAGAAAGAAGGAATGCAGGGAAAAGTGGGAGATAGAAAAGATGGAGCAGGCTAGGAAGGAATACTGGTTGGCTAACAAAGAGGCTAAGAAAGGAGTTGCAATAGCAAATTACAAGGCATCTGAGGCACTCTCCCAAGTTCCAATTGCATAAAAGATCAAATAGAACAGATTATGGTTGTTCAGACACATGTAGAAAAACAAAGACAGTCTGGTGAAGAATATTTGGGACAGACAGAAAGAAGGCAAGAGGTAGATGGATCAGTCAGGATGTATGTACTGAAGAAGGTAGGAGAATGGCACTTTGTAGAGAGAGATATGGCAACAGTTGACACAACATCCGAACCCCACAGAGAAAAATCTGGAAAAAAGGGTCTGATGATGACGATGATGATGACCTAGGAAAAAGGTATTTAGTACTGCTAGTTCTAAAACTGGTCTCCAGGTGCCTTCATTTTGAATATTAGAAACATTCTTGAATAGAAGCCTTTCCCTGTTGGGAATGAGCAACAGGCTCTATTACTCCTTCGGTCAATGGATCTGATAGGAGGTGAAAAACAAATAAATTTGATCCTTTGGAGGGTGAGGAATTCTTGACATAGGTGGAAGAGATGCCCTCTGAGGTTTGTAAACATTATGAATTATTTTCAGTACCCAACCATCTGATGTAATTTATTTCCAGAGATGCAAAGAATGGAAAAGATTGACTGCAGGCTTGTAGGAATTACCAGGGTGGAGAGAGAAAGAATGAGTAAGATCGAAAGACTGTCATGCATTTTTCTTATACAAAGAGGATCCCTGAGATCTATTACCTTCCTTTTTCTCTTCCTGCCATTTTTTCTGTCTTGCTGTTTACTGGACTTTTTCTGAGAAGGTCTGAAAGATTTTTAAAAGAAAATTCTAGGTAGAAGGGTAATTCCTTTGGTACTTAAAGACTGGGGATAGAAAAAAGTTGTTTGACCTCCTGCATGAATTTTCCTCTTTCCCACAAATTTTAAGTAACTCAGCTGAGGAATTTCCAGAAAATAAATCTTTATGAAGAGAAATGGTTAAAATCTGAACCCTAACATCTTCAGGAAACCTTTGCAGCATGATCCAAGCATTCATGTGCATCAATATAGACAACTGATTGAGTGCTTGGTGACTTAGGAGGCAACACTTATTGTGCTTAATAAACTGGGTTTAGTGCCTAAACTGGAATTGTAGGAGGTTAGAAACAGATGTTTGCTTGTTTGGAAAGATGGAAAGAAAATATTTTGCCACGTGTTTCTCAGTTAATTGCTCTAAAAACTAACAGGGAAGACTATAAACTTTCTTATCAAACCTGTCAAAGGTATGCCTGTCCAGTAATGGAGAAAGCAAGGGTAAATGAAAAAGAACTTGATGGGGAGGGGAAACAATACGTAGAAAACAATATTCAGTAAGAACATGACATGGCCGATGTAAGTGAGGAAAAAAGTAAAAGTAAATAAAAACAGCAAGTTGAAGGAATAATGTTAGACTAGATTCAAATAGAAACAGAAAATAAGTATGATGTGCTGGCAAGTAAAGAAGAAGAAATGACGTGAGGGGTTTAATGGTTTTATGAATGGTGTAAGAAGAAAAATACAGATGTATTATGTTTACTAGATTCAAGATGTGTCACAGAAAGGAAAAGATGAACATGCATGGTTAAAATTATATGGTCAATAGCATGTTCTGGATTAGGGGTATCAAAAGGTTCATAGGTAAGTATTAGGCTAGCTGCCCTTGTGGGCCATGTTAAGCCTAACCGATTTCTCTTTTTTTGCTGAACATAATCTATACTATTTGGCTATAGACTGTCCTTATCCATCTCATGGTCAATAATTATATATTAACCCCAAGGAAAATAACAGGGATCATACCATAGATAACTTGAGTGGACCCATGCATGGGGCAAAGCATTTAGGAGCTGCCATTGTCCATAAGTAGTACAGGAGGGAATCCTGGGGTAAATGTTCTGTTCCCATCCATAGATCAAGTTGCACTTGAAAATAGACAGGATGAACTTTATTTTATATGGATGGGGAGTCTGCTTCAGAGCAGTGATATCCTCTGCAAAAAATACCTGTCCCTCTAAACCATTCTGTTGATATTGCAGAAGAGGTATAGATCCCTAGACAGAGTATTTTTGATCCTATATGACATCCTCATGTGCAGTAAAATTATTAGTAATAGTTATTAAGAAGAAAAGATGAAGTAAAAATATTGGATGAAACAACTGAGATATCAAGACGGTTGATGATATGTAACTTGAGAAAAAAAATGTAAGTTGTGCGGGGGTAATAGTAATGTATGTGTACACAAACATGACAGAAAGAAAAAAGACTTAAGAAATAAATATATGCAATAGTAAACATGACAAGAGTAATGACTGGGGAGTTTAACTACAAAGGTAAGAAAAGAAAAATAAGTGATGTGATGTGGAATATCTAAACTAGGAAAAAATAGAGAGAACTTACAAAAGGGAATTTTTAAAACAGTGATAGACTGTGTAACATATTCAGGTGACATGAAGGAAGTGGCAGTTGGGGAAAAATGAGTAGAATTTTCATATTATACAGAAATATGCATGGTGTAATAATGATAAGATCATAAAGAAAAGTAAATAAATAAAAGGGTAACATATAATGTAAGTGAAAAGAAAGAAATGAAAGAGGAAAGTAGCAGATAGCAGACCTATGAAGATATGACTATAAGAGCATTTTGCAAAACTTGGGCAAAATGTTGGGCAGTGTTTAAAGATAAATATAAAAAAAGCTTTCTTGGAAATAGCAAAAAGGGTGAAAAAAAGTAAAGTGTAACAAGCATGGTAAAATATTTTTGAGAAAGGAATTGAAGAGGGAAGTCATAGATAAAATAAATCATATCAGAAAACAGAGAAAAAAAATGCATAAACTGAAACATCTTTTAAATGGAAAGAAGGAAGGCATTTAACCTTTTTAGGAAAGGATGCAAAATGAAGGGAGGATACGATGGATGGAATAGTACATGAGAATGATAGTAAAGTGTAAGCAAGAAGAAATGATGCCGATAATAGACAATTTTCAGATATAATATATAACAAGGAAGAAATTGCAAGGGGGAGGTGGAAAGTAAAGAACAAAATGAAAATTAGAAGATAGATGAGTTAGAGAATGAGGGAAGGAAAAATCAGCAGCAGGCTTTGATGGGTTAAATTATGGATTTCATAGAGGAATGAGTGTATGGGGAAAAAGAAGTATTTGTGGAAATAAATGGATGGTTAGAAGAAGGGGTAGAATATAAAAAGACATATGCTAGGGTGAATAAATTTGTATGGAGAAATGAGAAAAATATCAAGAGAAGCCAATAATACTTGGGAATAGCAATTATAAAATCTTTATGTAAATATTGTAAATACATAATTTAAAAATAATAGGGAATATCTAGTAGAAATAATAAGGAAAAGGGTATACTGAGTAAAGGGAAAACAAGTAAAAGAAATGTTAGCAATGATAAAAGAAATAACAGATGCTATTTTACAGGAGAATAAAAATGTCCATTTGGTTGTGTGATGTAGTAAAAACATTTGACCCAGTATATCATGAGGCAATGTGGAATATTTTAGGGCATTATGAGGTTGGGATTAAAATAAAAGTGTTAAAGAAGACTTATGAGATATATTGGATGAAGGTTATGGCAAATGGCTGGCTAAGAAAGAAACTAATGATTGCAAAAGGTGCAAAACAGGGATATGTAATGAGTTATGTGTTTGTGCTAGGAATGAATGTAAAAGTACAAATGTATTGATGAAGTGAGACAAACAGGGTAGGAAATGGAAAATAATATAATTATACCTGTATGTTTGTTAAAAAGCAAAGGGTTTGGTGAAATAAAGAAGATAAATGGAGTATATTGTACTAGAAATGAGATATTATATCAGGAATCAGGTTTGGTGAAAGCAGGAAAATATCAGAACAATGGAAAGAAATTCTGGATGAAATAAGGAAGTTATTGTTTGGAAAAATGTTCTATTTGCCCAATAGACTTGGAGGTAAACATGGTAAATATTTATATAATGGGAACGCTGAGATATTTGGAGAACATATATATGTTTCTTGTAGAAATGGAAAAAGAATTATTAGATACTTTTTTCTGTTTTATTTGTGGATAAGACTCAATCCAGTTAGAATGGGGAGTGTATATAATGAAAAAGAAGAAGGAGATTTAAATTTAAAAAAATCCAGTTGTACATTTATATATTTTTTTGGTCATTAAAATACAAAGGATGAAGGAAAATAGTTTGGTAGGGAAAATAATGTATGTAAAATATGAAGAGATGAAACAATGAAAAGCGAAAGAAAATAAGTAAAAGGAGGAGATGCTGAAAAGAAGAATATGATAACAAGATGAAGTCATATAAAATTAAAGCCAATGAAGTTAGAAGAGATAGATGGGAATGGTAAAGAACGATAATGGAGAAATATTATTCAGTACATCATATTACTTAGTATATCCATCGAAAGATCATAAAGGTAAGCATAACAAAAACAAAAGGCAAAGGTGGAAGATTTTTAATAGGCTGGAGATTTTTTTACGGAGGTTACTTTTAGATAAGTTAAAAAGCACCGTGAAATATAAAGCAATGGCTGGAAGAGCATGTAATTATTTTAATGAAGAAGAAACAGCAAAGCATTATATTTTGGATTGTAAATAGAATGATGTTTTATGAAAATAAAATCAAAATTAATATAATTTAGGAAGCCTGGTATCCCTTTTCATCTATGGCTTCTAAAGTTGCACGAAGTACTCAAGTTGTCACCTGAGCGGGATTCTCTATAAGGAAACATTACCTCCTTGTTTCTAGAGACTATCTTCCTTAAGGATACACCTTAGTATTCTTTTTGCTGCTGCTGCAGCCAGTGGCATCTCAGCCCGCTCCTGGAAGTTTACCTCAGGTGTGCTTAACACTTCTAGATCCTTTTCCTGCTCTGTTGGCATCCGTTCCATTCTTTTAGCTGATATGTCATCACAGGGTTGTTATAGCTCAAGTGCAGTACTTTACAATTCTTTGTAATTAACCTTAGGTGCCACCTTCTTGCCAACTTGTCTGGCCATTCCAAATCCTTACCTGCCTTTTTCTACTATCCCTCACTGCTGTACCTAGCTTAGTGTTATCAATAAACAATGCATCAATGATGTTTTAAAAAAATGTATGAATGCATCAATGGTGTTTTAAAAAAATGTATGACTATGGACAAACATATACCAATGTATGTATACACATTTATGTTTGTTTTTAAAGTATAGGATTTTATAGGTGTTTTCATTGGTTTTATATTTTTAGAAGTTCTTACGTCTGATTGGGTATTTTCAATTAGGGGAAGTATAAAAGGATGTTTATTTTAAGTGTTAATTGGTTCTGATGAAGGCCAGAGTTGTTTATGGCCGAAAGTGCTAAACTTGTGATTAATAAAGGCAGTGTTGAGTCAAAGTGGAGTCCACCATGTTCTGTACCGCAGTGTTATTATTTTATTTAATTTTGGTGTACTGGACATTGAGACATAATTTATTATTTTTTTGTTATCAACAAACAAGTTTATTTTATGCATCATGTTTATCATGTTCCCTATTCTCTCAAATATGTCTAAGATACACATGTCAAAGAGTACTGGACCCACAAGTAACCACCATAATTCACCAGTACTCACTTTCCTTGTTCCTGACATCATCTCTCTGAATACAACGCTCTATCTACAGCAATTCAACTATGTGGCACTCATTTCCTCAGTCTTGACACAATTGTCAATGTACCAGTTTTTCTGTCAGAATCCTATATGGGACAGTCTCTGAAGTATTGCTTAAGTGGAGATATACTATATCTGCTGGAAATGTCATGCAAAGTTCACTTATAATCCATTCATATGCCTGGATAAGGTATGATTGACAGCTTGTTCTCATCATGAACTCTTGAAAACTACTACTGTTAAGGAGACTGTTGTCTTTGAGGAATGTTACTAACTTTCTTCTTAGAAGTCTCTTTGTGACTGTCTCTGTCATTGCTGTTAAGCTAACAAGTCTGCACTTTGCTAGATTTCATCTGCTTCTCCCTTGGGGTACTGCACTTGCTGCCTTTAGGTTCTCTTGTATTTCCATGTTAAGTAGTTCTCTGCTAAAGACCTTCATCAGGGGGTCTGCAGCACAATGCATGGATTTCTGAGGGAGCCCATAAGGCACTTGTGCTATATCACCCACAGAGGCATCTCCAAACGTCACCTCCACCTCCTTCATCTCCAACTTGTGTCTGTTCATCGTTCTTCCCAATTCTGCCCTGCCTCCACCCCTCGGTTTATTTCTTTTCTCCTCCTTTTGTTTGTGAATATGGAATTAAGATATTCATTCACTCTCTCTGTCCCTTGTTTGTTCCCATTCCTCTGTGAACTCCCATCCATTATTGTTCAGCCAGACCAGATCTGTTTCTCCGTTTCTCCTTTCTGCTATTTATCTATTATTTTTTGCTTCCTTTCCTGATCTCTTCTGCCAAATCCCGTCTGGTGTTCAACTTTGTTGCCTTCCTATTAGATTCTTTACTTTATCACTTCCTCTTGCCTATATTTCCACCTTTTATGGATTATATATTTTATCCTAATTGCTAGCATCAAATTCCAATGTAGTAACATTGTCCTTCTTCTCTTTTTAACCCTTTTTCCACACTTATCCATATCCTTAAGTGCTCCAATACTGATCCATTCTTATAGCTTGTTTACTCCCTCATTTTGTCTCTGGTCTCTTATCTCATCCTTGCCTCTCTCTGTTTCTCTCCTTAGGATCACCAAAATCTACTCTCTTAAAATCCTGCAACACTGTCCTTTGTCTTCATATTCCAATCCTCTCCTCCTGTCTAAACCACACAGTGACACAATAACTGTTTTTGGCTAATGATGCCTTAACCTTAACATGCATGACCTTCATTTCACTGGCTTGAACTACATCTAGAATTCTTTCCTTCCTGGTACAGTCTTGCATCATCTGACTGAGCCCATCATACTCTGCAATCTCAATCAGCTCAGACTCAACCTCTACGCTGGAATTTGGAATCTCCCAGTTTGCTCTTGGTAGATTCAGTTCCCCAATGATTATTGCACTCTTCTATCTGGATCACTTATTCTCTTTTCTGGTCTCTTGTTCCCCTCCCTTGATGTTGTTGGGGTATATTACACTAAACTGAGCTAATATCTTTCCCACTCCATCCACTTTCCTAGCTGTCAGTGCACTCTACCTAGGTTCTGACTCTGTCTTTTAAATTGGGAATTCTGGTTTTGACATTTCTCCTCTTTTCTAACATCACATCTGAAGGCCACTTTTATGTAGATTAATATTGTACTCTAGCTTTTATTTTTGTCTCATTCCTGAACAACATATGTCCAGTCATCTCCGAGTATCTCTCTTAATTTGCAGTGGTTTCATGTTTCTGTGATACCAGCAAAGCCCTGCATCATGGCTTGCAGCCCTCCCCTCCTGCTACCAGACTCCTTGGACTGCAAATTACTATTAATACATCTATACTATAAGTCACTTCAACTTGTTTCACTGCTGTGTATTGTGCATCTTTTTTCCTTCTTTTCTATATTGCTTCAGTACCTACCATCATTCTGTTTCTATTGACACTCCCTCCCTTTTCCATCATAGTTTTAAGATATGACTATTCTGTTGAAATATACCTTTCCAATTCAGCAAATAAACACCTCTGTCAGTTTTGGGCTAAGATGGATCCTGCTCCTAAAAGAACAGAAAGCCAGCATGTGACCTTGCAGCCGAAGAAACACCAAATAACACAATGAGGTTCACATAGTAACACTTGAGTGGGTTAAATAGTAGTGACAGTCTCAAACACACTTGTAGAATGTTCTTTAGTGACTAGGTCAGCTTAGCAATGCTAACTGGTGACTTCAGAAACTATGCAGACTAGTAAGGAAGTTGCAGGTTTACCAACACTTAGCAGTGTCTTACAAACATTGTAAATTATGTCACAAACTCCAGCCTTAGTTCAAGAATAACATATTAAAAAAAAAAAAAAAAGCACACATAGGGTTTAGTGCTTTCATCCCAAACCCTGGGACTTCAGAACTGTTGCTTACAAATTAGAAACTCCATTAAATAGTAAAATAAGTTACCAAATCACCAATCGTCAGTCACAATCAATTAAGCAGTAGAAGTTAAAGAAATATACAAAGTTAAATAATTTTAATACATAAAAAAAATCATTGTACCTAAATTTCATACAAAAACAACTTGGTGTGTATAATTCATATTAAAAACCTAAGGAGAAAATTTTGTGAATATTTTTTTTATTATTCAAAGACTTATTGTAAGGTTAAAAAATGTAAAAGTGCTAAAAATATAAAGTGCGGAAATAGGCTTAAATATGTGCCTTGTAAAAGGCTGGGAAGTGTACACAGCTAGCTAGTGTTACAGTTTAGCTGCTCTGTTTTTTTAGAATGGGGTAATAGATGTGTATTCATTTAAACCAGGGAATATTGGAGCATTAAGTCTTAGACCCATATTAGCTCTCTCCTCTATAATTCTGTTCCCCATGCACCACCCCTGGGAGAGAAAGGAACAGTTTCTAAATACTAAACTGAAATTTAGTGTAGATAGGGCATAATAAAGTATGCTTGAACAGTGCACCATTGATAGCATACAAATGTTCATAGATTCTTTTTCTTAAGTGTCTTTCAGTTTTACCTATATAGAAATTCCAGTAACTATCACAGATAGTGAGATAAACCACTGCCTTAGATGTACAATTTCCATCACCTAAAAATATTTCTGTAATGGGGAGACCCTACCTCAGTCTTGTTCTTGTTTAAAATGTAAAAACACTGATTACATGCATCACATCTCTTTGTGCCAGTTCCTTTACACCTTGAAAGGTCCTTTTAAGGTTTTCTAGTATATTTGTCAAGTTCCTGCCTGTTTTAAAGACAGATTTAGGTGCATCGCCTAAAAATGACAAAATCTTCAAGTTACTTTTAAAAATACATCAGTTTTTGGCTAGTATCTTTTTAATTTCCTTCGAATGAGACCCATAATGTAATACCACAGAACTGATGTAGCTGCTGTTTTTGGAAGAATTCATGGGGGGGATAGGGATAACAGTCTGATCTATCCCTAACAAGGGTTTATATTTGTTCCCCCAGCCAATAATAATTTCATTGCCTAACTTTCTCAAGAGTTCTTAAATTTAACCTCTTTGTGTAAACGTACAGGTCAGCTTGTTTACCTCCACTTTGAAGTTCACCAAATCTGAGCACATCCTAGCAGTGCTGACCACTTGCCCCTTGAAAATATTTCTTTTAGTGTTCCATGGGTGGCAACTGTTGTATTCTAAATAGCTATTTGAGAATGTTGGTTTCCTGAAAGTGGTGGATCCAAAACATTCCTTGTAAGATGTCAAGATAAATAATTTTATGGTCAGAGTGTATGTGGGTGAATTTGAGAAAAGTTGTTGTGCTGTTAATATAAGTGCAAAAGTCATCTCTAAATGTCCCTTGGTCTTTCCAGAGAATAAATATGTCATCCAAAAATGAAGGTAAACAAACCATTTGTCATTGTACTCAGAGTTAAATCCCATCTATCCTAGAAAAACTAACATTTTGTTGAAAATACTCATGCTTAACTTTCATAAGGAAATCTCATGAGTCTCTTAGAATATGTTTAACTGGGTGCATGGAATTTTTCAAAATGTGATCGACAAATACCCCTAATGGGTATGTGATGGAATTGTGTACAGTCACTATAAGTCGGTAAGGGGAGGGGGGGTCCATCACATCTTTGTGTATTTTAGGTATTTCAAAGGCCATTTGAATAACTAAATGTTTATTAATGAGAAACTTGTAGAGTTCCTCATTAATGTCCTCCTGCATCAAAGAATCCTCTGACAAGTATTCAATGTTCTTGTAGGCAATGTTTATTTCATTTGTAGATGTTATTTCATATCTATTGTTGTATAATAAACTGTAAATGCAGGGCAGAAGAGCAATCTCTGTAACACTTATTGATACATACATGGCAAATTAAGACATGACATGTTTTTCTGCATAATAAATGTATACATTATATAAAGAAAATGAATACATTAAAATAATTTTTGAAGAAGAAAACATTTTCTATAGCAGGAAGGATGCAAGTGTACTTTACTAACACCATCACATAAATATCAACAAATGGCACTAGGCGAGGTAAAATATCCAACTTGCTTTTCTAAAGGACCACAGCTCTTAAGTATTATATATATATGGGGCCATCATTTTCATCCAAATCCTAGAACTGCCATGACTTGTTATGGATGGCATGTCTAAAATGCTGCCTGCCTTAAAAAATAAAGGCAACAATCTGCTGAAAATATGTTGGAATATGTTGAAAGTAGAGATACCCACATAAATGTAGGTCACTGCGAATACATCTGGCATGTTCTGAGTGATAAGCATTTAAAACAACATCTGGAGGGGACAAACTTGGACAACTACATACTGCTGTTCCTGGGGGTATTTGTTTGCCAGATATATTCAGCATAAAAGCAAAACTATACCTCAGTAACAGTCTCACTGAAATGTGCATAAATATTTAGTTCTCATAAAATGCAAAAGAAAGAACTCATGGAAAAAGGAGTTAGTCTTTGAATAAACCAGCTAGACAGTAGATCATACTGGAAGTATAATTTATTAACTGCTATGTGCCAAATACTAGCATTATAATAGTAACCAAACAGAACTATAGCATTTAATTCATTATCTATTTTCTAACATACTTGCAGAAAGCTGAGTAGGGCAGATCAGACTTCCTGCTCTTGACAACATTAACCAGCTCATCCTGTGGTATCCTTAGGCATTCTTAGGCAAGATAAGATAATAATTCCTCTGACATGTTTTATTTAATCCTCAGGGCCTCATCCCAAAGGGTTATGTCATCCTGCCAAAATGAACTAAGATTGCCATGGAGCTTGAAAGTGGATGACATGATCATACCTCTCATTGTCTTACTGCAAGAAATCTGGGCAAAGCCAAACAAATAATGTGGAGACAAAACCTGAAAAATTGGGACAATCTTTAAATATTGCTCTTACAAACTTAGAAAGTTGATAAAGTAATAGGTTTTTAATTAACATGCATTTTCTGAAGGATGTGAAGTCTGAAACTTAGATGTCTATCATTATTTAGTGATTTCAGCCCTCAATGATTTGTCAGAAAACCACAAATTATATGAGGAGCAGTCTAAAAATATGAGGCAAAAATCTGGACATTCTACAAAAATCTGGTTTGTTGAGAGGTGTGGACATGATGGCAAGGAGGAGGTTGGATATACTCTGTATACAGGAGACAAGATGGAAGAGCAATGCAGGAAAGCCCCTTAGCCATAGTCTACTAAGCAGGAGCAGGAGAAGGCAAGACTAGAGATGGTGTGGAAATTATGGTGCAGTAGAGGCTTCAGAAGACAGTGAGGGATGTCATCAGAATTTGCTATGGATTTTTGGCAATCAAACTCGAGAGTAAGGATAGAGAGGCATTCATAATCTCAGTCTATTTATTTATTTACTTACTGAGAAAGCCAGACTGCATAATTTTATCCATTTTCAGTGGAGGCCCAGACAGAAAAGCACCACAAGTAAAAGAACAGAAAACATATCTACAGAGTTGAAAACTTGCATCATATTAGAATATACAGTAAATACATAGAGTACAATGGCAGATTTAGGCTTTGGCACAGGGAAGCGGGCCTCCCCCTTTTGCAGCCTTGATTTATGGACAGTAAAAGCATAGCACAAAATTAAAAAAAGAAGAAAAAAAACTTGGCAAATCTTGAAACTAGAAACATGTATCACAGCTGCCAAAGTGATACATTGGCAGTGCATTTTTATACTTGCTTTTGAGAGAGAAAGAAGCTGATAGGAGTTTATCAAGAGAGAAAGAGAAAACAGACCAGCCTCTTCCTGGAAGTTCCACTGACTCATTATGTAAGCACAGTGCAGCCGCTACTGGACTCTGTTGTAACAATAATGTTGAGTTTGCAAAATAAGGTAAACTAAAGAGACCATGTTACGGACTTCCAAAGTTTGGAGACACTGATGGAGAAGAGAAGTCTCACTCAAAGATGCCGAACCAAGTCATGAACTGTGCCCCGACTCCTGGCTCAGATGTGCTAGACAAAAGGGACATCAGAAAAAGAGAAAGTACATGCATTCGCGTATGAGTTTTTGTGTGTGTGTGTGTGTGTGTGTGTGTGTGTGTGTGTGTGTGTGTGTGTGTGTGTGTGTGTGTGTGTGTGTGTGTCCAGTTGTCTGCAAGTGTCCGTAACTGCATGTATGCCACTATTTGCAAATGCGTGTATGTCATTATACACAAATGCATGTGTATATGTGAGTGTGTACGTATATGCACGTGTGCGAGAGTGTGTATATGCGAGTGTATGAGTACATGTATATGACTACGCGATTATATGTGTATATACGAGAGTACATGAGTGCTAGTATGTCAGTGTGTGATTACATGTATATGACTGTGTGCGAGTGCATGTGTACATGTGAGTGTGAGCGGGTCCCTGTATGTGAGTATGTGTGATTACAGGTGGGCATGCATGAGTGTGTACAGGGTTCAGAGTCAGACTCTTACATTTTTTTTTTTTAATTTTAAAGCATGCATACCTCTCAACTTACAGATTTTTGCAGGATCTCCAGATTTTTCCTCATATTTTTTGGTGTGTTTTCCTGATAACATTTATGGTTGCCTGGCAAATCATTGAGGATTGAAATCCCTAAATGATGCCATGCATTTAAGTTTCTGACTTAATTTCCTTCATAAAATGCATGCTAACACAAATACTGTTATTCTATTAACTTTTTTTAAGTTTATAAGAATAATATTCAAAATCTGTCCCTACGTTTGGCTCTTTGTCCCACCATTATTTTAGGCTTTAACTAGATTTCTTGCACTAAAAAGTTGAGAGGTATTCATAACTCTTCGGGGAAGATAATTTTTTATTTTATTGCAATATCCCTTTTTTCATTTAATAGAAAAGCTGGTAATGTAGGCTACAGCAAATATAACTCAATAAATGTATTTATTTATTTTGTCTTTGTTTAATGGGAATGTCAGACTGGGTAATACCCACTTTCAGCGGTGGCCCGGGGAGAAAAGTTCCATTTGCTTACACTGCATTATACTACGTTCCAGTTAAACACAGAATAGTTACATTTCTATTGACATTTATACACAAACAGTAGTTACACAGTCTAAGATTTTACAGCGGTAGAAGTTACTAAAGAGGAAGCCCAAGCGGAACTTAGATCGTACAGGCAGCAGTTATGCATAAAAATTGTTTAGTCATTTCAGTGAGAGGTTGAGGGTATTCTGTTTATGTAGAGTATTTGGAGAGTATTGTATGGTGAACACAAAGTCTTAAATTTGTGATGAGCACATGCAGGACTAGGACTGGTTAAGATGTTGTTTAAGCAGTGGTTTAAAACTTTTGAGTTTGTCAGAGTTTTATTTGTATGAGGATACTATTCCAGAGTTTAGCAATGTATTAGTAGTAGAGTGAGTCTCCTGCAACATTATTTGACTTATTTGTAAGTAATAAGAATTTTTTACTAGAACAGATGTCCCTTGCTGGACAGTAGGCCAGTAATACGTTTTGTAGTGCAGGGGGGGTTTCTGGGTGATGAATGAGCTTGTGTGCTGTAGTTAGCTATGAGTATGTTAGGTAGTTGTGCAGTTCAAAACAGTTTAATTGCTTTAAGCTATGACAATGGTGGGTCCTATGAGGGAGATTAGTGGCAAATTTAGCTATGTTATTGTAGCAGTAGGCATTTCTGTGTAAATTCACCCTCTCAGGAAAACAATTCTTTTTCTATTGTGAAGCAGCAACTTCAAATGATTATAATATACTAGCTCATGGGATGTGTGGTGGTTTTGACCATAAAGAAATAATATTTTGGAATGTTTAGTGCTGCTCAGGTGACACTTTTATTTGAGTTCTTGTAAATAAATATTTTGTTCTATCTGAAAGGTCATTACTAATAATTCTTAGCTAATAGAAGTTACTCACATGGTTTGTTTTCTTTTATATAAAATGTATCTTTGTCTATGTCTTAAGTGATAATTCAGTAAGGGTGTTTGCCACCACAGCAGGCTGGTAATTTGCCTCAGGAGCAGGTGAGAGACTCTGCTGTGGCCAAGTTGGTTCCTCAGACCACTATCCTTTTTCCCTATATCCCTCTGTGTGACAAATACAGCCACTATGCACTGGGCTAGTGTTGTCCCCTGTAGCTACTGTGCTGACAGTGGACAAGGGGGAACCACTTTTGTTGGTGTGGTAAGAAAGAGCAGGAAACGTGCCCCTCCTTAACCAGAATGTTATGCCCATCCATGAAGAAGCTAATTCTGCCATTAAAAAATGTGTTTGCCTTAATTTTCCTGTCAAAAAAGAAACAGAAAACTAAACGTATAGCTTAATTTTCACTGGGCAGGAGTAGTTTAGTAAGTCTGGCTCAGTGTCTTGTACAAGCTATTGATCTTTCTTATCAGGCTGTTCTTGGTAAACAAAAAAAGTGATTCCTCTTTTCCTGAAGAGATTCAAGAAATTAAATCTAGAGAGGAATGTGATGGAACAGATAAATGTTTTCCCCTCAGAATTCTGATTAAGACTCATTGGAGAATATGTTACTTGAATCTCACTATCAATGATTCTCTTTCTCTGAGACTATTTCCAGAATGTGCAAGTGCATTCAGTCCACCAGAAAATGCTGTTACAGAAGGAACTTTCAGAACCTTTATCCATTTCCCAAGTTCTGTCAGCTCTGGAGGAAGTGTGTGTCACTGGCTGTAATTTTCCTGATACTCAGCCTACTGTCCCTAAAAAGGCAAATAGAATGTATAAAGTTCCTCAGTATTTTAAATTAATATACACACTTCCCATACATACATACCCCAGCAGCTATATCTTTAGTTAATTCAGCTGCTGCCAAACATTTTAACTCTAACCCTTCCTCTTTTAACAAGGATGGTAAAACAATGTGTCTGCTTCTGCAACTTTAATTTTTATAAATCTGAGTTGTCAGGTTCATATGTTAAAGTTTATAGTGCTAATGGTGAAAATATGAAGAACGTTTTATCCGTATTTCTTCCCTGTGAGGAAAAATCTGCTTTGTGTGGTTTGCTTTCTTTTATTTTTCAGGTCACTAGTCATTTAAAGTGTGTTTATGACTGTAGATACCACAGCCAGTGAAGTTGGGTTGCCACTGGTACTGTGCTGAGGAGGTTTGCCTTGCTTTATTCTCAGAACCTTCTAGAGGATGTAAAGATGAGCTTTTAAATTCACCTTTGGATAGAGATTTTGGTCTCACTGCTGCAAAGGTTATCAAAAATGTAATGAGAGGATAAAGCTGATATACAGGGAATTTCTCTGATCATCTCATCCTGGCAAGATGCCAGGGTACTTCTATAGTCTAGTCTTGTAAAGGCTCCAGAGCCATTAGCCTAGTACACACCTGTGAACCTATGGACCTATTTTTTATCCCTCCCTCTCTAAAATTTCCAAAGGTTATTTTGCTCCTTTTACAACTGCAGCAAGAAACAGAACAAAACAAAACAAACTGTCTCCGCAATATATTGGTAAACAGACATTACAAAAACAATGGTGGGGAGGTTCCCTAAAAGAAAATAGGAAGCCCCCAGAACAAAAAACAGTCAAAAGTCAGAATGAGTATGTAAGGGCACTTCCCACCCTGGCAACTTTTTATCCCTTCCAGAAAGTCAGATTCTTAATTTCTCTCTCTCTTTGGTTCATAGGTTCATAGGTGTTTACTAGGCTAATGATCACAAGGACCTTTTTAAGCCTAGTCATGCATCCTAAATCTCTGACAAGTTCTCATACCCTTGATAAGTGTAAGCAGGGGCCTGGGAGATGAACCATTTACAGGTTATCTCTGTCCATTAGAGACATAGGTGCCAAACCAGGGATGATTTTCTGGTTTCCCATCCAATTGTCCAAGTTGCACTTGAACTGGATTAAGGAAGAACTCTGCTTTACATGGATGGAGAGCCTGTTCCATAGATGGAGTAGTCTCTGGGATACATACCTATCTGTCCAGCAGGTCTTATTTATATCACAGACAAGGTTTAAGTCTTTAGAATGGGTAATTTTGGTGCTGTTTGTTTTGTGGATATGCAAGAGATCCATCAGAGTGAGGTCTGGCAATGCCCTGTATGCCAGGCATAGCTATCCCTTAAAAGCCTGTGGGAGACAGAATACAGAGATACAGCCTTGAGACAGTCTGCATAGGACATATTACTCCCTGTATTCTTTTAGTGAGGAACCTCTGTGGACATTCCAATTGTTGGATATGCCTGGTTAGGTACATACCAAAGGGGGCATTGTACTCCGTGATAGGTCTGATGAATGCCAAATGCAATGGAACAATGACTTCCTTGGACTTAGATGCCATACCTTTGTTTATAAGTTGCGCAACATAGTATGATTTCCTCACCACTGTAGACACGTGATGATCAAAGGCTAGATTACTATCTATGTGTGTCCCTAAGTCCCTGACTCCTGGGTCAACTCTAAGGGGTTTGTTGTCAATATAATAGTTACCAGGGATGAATGACTTTCCAAAGGATACTACTATGCATTTCTTTGCATTTAGTTTTAGACCATGGCTCTGACACCGGTTGTTTGTCTGTGTTAGCCCCTCCTGGAGAACATTTGTGTCAGTGTGAGATTCAATGATAGCTCCTAATTTGCAATCATCTGCAAATTTAATCAGCCAGAGACCACTGACATTGGCCTTGACACCTGAGAAGTAAAGGCCAAAAAGGACCAGTCCAAGGACTGATCACTGAGGGACTCCACTTGTGACTGGGCCACTTTGTATAGGTGGACTCCCCAGTTCTAACTTCCTGGGTTGCTTTGAGTTGCTCAGGATTGCAGGAGGCATGCCTACAGTTGTCCCATTTGAAAACCTCAAACCAAAGGTGCACAATGTTAAAAGAAAGGAAACTCCTTGCAAACATGCACACAGTGTGTGCGAGCGTGTGCACGTGTTTGTGCTTGTTTGCGTGGCGCTTCCCCCCAGAAAGGCAAAAGGAAGGAAAAGAAGTAGTAGGAAGTTAACCAAGGAGAACTAGCAAAGCTGCCAGGTGAAATATATCAGAATCAGCCAATTACACAGGCAGCAGACTATCCCAGCCCAGCCCAGCACTTTAAACTCTGCAAACAGCATTCCCCCATTTTTTCCCAAGAACTCTGTAACACTGCAGTATACAAAGAGGGAAAGCTTAAAAAGCTTAAGTCAGACGAAATGTTAGGGGCTGCTCTTGCTATCATAAACCAACATGTGCAAGGTGCTGAGGGTGGTGATGTTGTGAATGCTGCTGAGCAACCCACAGTGAGTAGATGGAGAAGAGTGTACAGACCCAGGGTAACCTACCAGGGGCTACATCAGCTGGATATAGTGGAGCGCTATACGCATGCACATACACATCAAAGCACCACCCGTTGAGCAGGGTAGGGTCTACATCAACCACAAGGGCTTCCCCTCCATCAACTGCCAGGTCATGTGTGATTCCCAGGGCATAATAATGAATGTGTGTGCTGGCTGCCCTGGAAGCTATCACGATTCCCACATCTGGCATCTGATGCAGCTCTACCAGAGATTTATCAATGGGGACATCCCTGATGGTCACCTGTTGGGGGATGCTGGATATGCAGTGGAGCCATGGCTGATGACACCCATCCGAAATGCACACACACCTGAACAAGAAATCCATAATGAGGCATACGCACAAATAAGAAACATAATTGAGCATGTGTTTGGGATGCTCAAGTCATGGTTCCAGTGCCTGGACACATCTGGGGGAGCTTTGCAGTACTCACCAACTACATGTCCCCAAATTATTATGGCATGTGCCATGCTACACAATATGATCCTGCAGAAACAGCTGCAGCAGGAACAGCATGGAGCAGGGCCAAATAGCCCCCCACCATTGCCAAGGCCTGCACAGGCACAGCGTGACTCAGAGGAGGAACAACCTGAGCCTGCCCTCAGTAGGCAGAAGGAGGCATGCCCAGTATGCCCTGGCCTTGGCAAAGAGGCAACGCATAACACATACACTGACTAAGTAGGAACCCTGGAAATGACACCTCTCTCTGACTCGCACATACAGTAAAAGGGATGCCTAATTTGACACTACCTGTTTTCAAACATGTATAGGGAGTGTACTATGTGCATCCAACATAGGCAGCCCTGCAGCACCATCTGAGGCATGCATGCCCTATTTTAAGCAATATAAAGCACTGCTAAGCACATTTTATCAGTATTGAGAATATTTAAATACAATTGGGCATAGCTGCGCACCATGCTAACCAGCGCAACATTGGTCAACGGCGGGCAAAGTCAGGCAATGTTGAGCAAAGTCGAGCAAAGTCAGGTAAACACGCTCACATCTGCTTTACCATTCCTTAACCAGTCAGGGGTACCCAGCAGGAAAATAAAAAGCAGTGACAGGGCTCAAACTCAGGATACTGTGCACTATAGTCACAGTACTGAACTACTAAGTCATGACAGCATTTCACTGGCACAGACACAACTTAAGTCACTCACACATACCAGTTGGGGGGTCACATACCTAACAGTCACAGCCAGCAGGACAATTGTAGACAAACGCAAACACAAACAAATGCTGTATCATGCCCTCTGAAGAGGCATATGAGTAACCTCGCCCCAGGTCTATGCAGACAAATAACAGCGGGCCAGGCAGTGTGATGTGGGTTGGGTAGGCTATGAAGTCACAAACTAATATGCATGTAATTGGAAGCTAAGGTCTGTAGTACAGTGGTATGCCTCAAGCCAGTATGATAGGCAACAGTACAGACTGAAATGGAGTACCTGACATAGCAGTGCAGGCCTAGCAAATGTGTATAAGTGTCAGGTGTACCCCTCATTCTATGTACACCCACAGTAACAATCAGGTGTGCCCCCCGGGTAGAAATGTACAAATAATAGCTGTCCCTCCTGTATGTAGAAATGTTGATAAGTCTATGCAAATTGACTCATGGAAGCCCTGCAGACACAGCATGCTTCCTGTCGATGTACAACACAAAGGTGAGCCCTGAAGTAAAACCAACTTGAATTTTCACACACATATATAGTATATATATGCCCATAGTGGGCATGCTCACACAGTTAAACAAATTTAGCAAATGTCAGTCAACAACATACTGAAAGGTCATACTGGGCATGCTCACACACTTAAACAAACGAAGCAAATGTCAATCAACAACATACTGAAAGGTCATACTGGGCATGCTCACACTTAAACAAACGAAGCAAATTTCAGTCAACAGCATACTGAAAGGTCATACTGAGCATGCTCACATACTTAAGCCATGTCTGAGTACAGCAGTGGGCCATACACATCTGGCAGTTGCAATTCTTACTCCAGACACATGTCACTATTCACCGATCCTGCCTGACACACAGTGATATGAAAACAGACCCATATAATATATTGGACCCCTGTCATAATCAAACTATGTAATACAAGTACTTAAGTTGTTCAAAGAAAGAGAAAATCTAAAGAAGATAAATAAATCTCCGATCAGTATCATCAAGAAACAATGAGCACTCATAACATTATCCAAGCCATGTTCTGGCAAAAATATTGCCAAAGAGTCCATAGAGAACAATGAAGCTTTCTTTAACTATGTCATAAATATCAATGTAAACTCATATATGTTCTGAGTCAGTGCAACGTGAAAATGAATACATGTACATGACTGACATTGCCAGCATCTTGTCAGACAGGCTCATACATATTTACCCCCCCTCTCACTGATAAAAGGGCCCATTACCATACCTGGAGATTGTGAAAAGCCAGAAATCACATATACAATGGTTAAACAGCTCTATCCAAACCTAAAGACACGGTATCTATGGGATGACATGGTGTCCCTGGCTGTGTCATATGTGAACTCCAAAACAAACAGACCCTGCACCTGAACAGTCTGGTGAGACTCACCCTCTGTACAGGATACTAAACTGCTGAATGGGTTACAGCAAGGTTTGGCATACTCCACAAGTGTTGGTGCACAACAGAACATGGGAACTATTGTCTTATAAGCCTAATAAGCCTGATCTGCAAGGCCATGGAGTCCATCATTATGGAACTCATAAACAGAGCTATTGGGAGCCTACAAACACCCAACCCTACCCATTTTGGTTTGGTCAGGAGCAGATCATGGTCCCTAAACCTGCTAGACAGTTTTCAAGGCAGTCACCCAGGACATACATCAATGATATCAGCACCACACAGCCTACATAGACCTTGAAAAGCCCTTTTCCAACATCCCACACACGTCGTATCCACAGAATCAACAACCTGTGCATAAATATGTATGTCATCTGATGGATTGCCAACTGGGGCACAGATAAATCCCACAAGGTAAGAATTGTGGTCTCCTTGTTGGACTGTAAGCTGTTAACAACTGCTGTCCCCCATGGCTCAGTCCTGGGACCCCTCCTGTCCACTGTATACTTTTCAGAAATACAGTCAGACACACGAGGACTATGGTTAGCAAAGTTTGTGGTTGTCATAATCAATGTTTTGGACAACAGAGACATCCTTAAAAAGGGTCTCAGTCAGACAGATGTGGTGTCAAAATTATGGCCTCGAGCTACAGTCATACAAATACCACATAGGTGCCAACACCCTAAATATGGAGGTAATAATATGGGATCTATGGATACATGTGGGTAGTCATCTCTACTTCCAGAAACACATTCACCAAGTGGCTAGAAAATCAAGCTAAATCACAAATTTCCAAGGTCTTTGCATGTAGGTTAAAGGAGGTTCCCTCTACTCATCAGTCATCAGACCCATCAGAGAGTATCACGGCACACTTGCGATGAATCTGACTAGGCACCTTCAGCAGCTGGAAAGACCACTGAAGTACCTCAACAAGAGGATTACTGGCCTCAAACAGTTACCCCATGCAACATGACTGAAGTTAACTCAATCTGCACTCTGTTGCATACTGTCTACTCAGGCGATCTCCGCCCAACAGATAGGCCCATGTCCAATGCAGAACTGATGTACATGCTCTATCTGAAGTAAACCCAAGCTCACTGTGCCACATGCTCTAGGGATATCATCATCACAACAATAAATAAAACATGTTGGAGGGATACATTACTAACTCACAGACTTCCCTTACTTTGGAACAGGCTCCCAACCTACATTAAGCTGAGTCCCTCACTGACACTCTTCCAGAGGAGCCTTGATGACTGCATGTGAAACTGAACTGTCACACCATGGATCACTTCATCAGCTCTACTACACAGAGGCCTAGGGGAACTAACCCCATGTGTGGTGACAGCTGCACACTCTGGCCATACTAATATATGCCTTCAGGCAGATAGCCTATTACCTACCTATGTACCTATATATATGTAGGGGAAACACAGTATAATAAGCTAAAGATGGATGGGCAGAGATGTGTGTAAGAGAGTGACCATGACAGAGAGCCATCTAGGACTGTCCCACCCAGCACACATCCCAATGGTACAAAAGACATGAGGTGCACATCTCACCCACTGTACATAATAGCCACCAGTATCTGTAAGCATTACAGTGTATGTGGTGCATGTGCCTGCTGTACAACATGACTGTACAATGAAGTACACATCTACCATCTATAGACATGTACCTGTCACATAGGTTCATAGGTATGTAGTAGACTATCTTCACGAAGGCATATATTAGCCTAGGCAAGTTGTGCAGCTTTCACCACCCCATTGGGCAGTCTCCTAAGCTCTAGTTCTAATAGTTAGTACCCTAAACCCCTTTCTAGTGGGGCTGTTGATGTGATGCCTGGCGTGAATTGTCTGTTTCCCATCCACTCATTAAGGTTCCTATTGAAGAGTGTCTGCGAAGGGCTCTGTCTGATGTACATTGGGGCTCTGTTCCACAGTAAGGCAAGTGTCTGGGATGGTACTCTATCTCACCAGCATGTTGTATTCATTGTTGTGATGAGGTTCATATCCCTGGAGTGTGTAGTATGACTCAATTTTGTTATCCATAGATGGAGCATGTTCAACAGTTATGGCAGAGTGTGCCTCTGAGTAGGCAGTACGCAACAGAGAACAGATTTAGTTTTACTAGTTGTGTTGCATAAAACAACTGTTTGAGGCCAGTAATCCTCTTGGTGAGGTACCTCTGTGGTCTTTCCAGCTGCTGGATATGCTTAGGCGAGTACATCCAAAATGGTGCATTGTACTCAATGATGGGTCTGATGACTTAAGAGTAGAGGGCCACCACTACCTCTTTTGGTCCTGATGCAAACCCTTTGTTGATTAGGTGGGCCACATAGGATTTCCTAATCACTTTGGCAACATGGTTGTCAAAGGAAAGATGACTATCTACATGTGTCCCCAGATCCCTCATTACCTTGTCAGTTTTTAGGGGGTAACACCTATGTGGTAGTTTGTGGGTACTTAGTTTTCCCCAAAGGGCATTACTCTGCATTCTTTCACATTGAGCTTGAGGCCATGATACTGACACCACACATCTGTCTCATAGAGTCCCTTCTGGAGAATATTTGTGTCATCTGGGGAATCTATTATGGCAAACACTTTACAGTTCACAGCAAAATTAGTCAACCACAACCCTCCTGTGTTGGCATGTACTTTTGAGAAGTCTATACCAAACAGGACGGATCCCAGGACTGAACCCTGGGAGACACCAGTTGTTACCAGTATAGAGTCTGACATGTAGCCAGCAACTCTTAATTTGTGGGATCTATCTGCGTGCCAGTTTGCAATCCATCTTGTGATGTATGGATTCATGCCCAGGTTGGTGTGTTTATCTATGATACCTGACTGGGGAAAGGTGTCAAAGGCCTGAGCTTGGTATAGGTAGGCTGTGTGGAGCTCCTTTCAATAATCTGTAGGCTGGGTAACTGTCTCAAAGTAATCCGCCCAGTTCAGGAGGCGTGATCTGCATTTGATGAAGCCAAACTGGGTGTGCTCAACTGTGTGAAGGTTCCCAATGTCTTTATTGTTGACTTCCATTATGATTGACTCCATTGCCTTGCAGATCAGACTTGTCAGGCTCATAGAGCATGAATGCCAAGGGTCTTTTGTGGCCCCACCCCTGTGGAGTGGGAAGGATATTGCTGTGCAACATTCTATGGGTACATATCCTGTAGAGAGGATGTAGAGAGAGGTGTAGGTATCCTTGATGAATATGGATACATCCCCACCCTATGTGCTATGATCCAGGTTCTGATGCTGGAAGGTATGGAATGAGTAGTATCCTGGTAGTGCTGGTGTGCTCTCTGAACCCTTGAACTAGGTTTCTGTTACTGCATGGATATCAATATTCTCCATACTGAGAAGTGCCTCAAGTGTTTTCATTTGGAGGCTGAGACTTCTGACAATGAGTAGCATTTAGCTCACATTGTGGTTATTTGTGTTGGTTAAGGGGTTTGGTTTGTCCTGAGTGACCAGTGTTCCACACCTGAAGTCAACGCCTCATTGGTCCAATCCGACCATAAGCTAATTACCCTATGTATCCACATTCTGCCCCCACCCCACATTAAGGAAACCATGTTAAAAAATTTCTCGAAAGCCAACTTCATGCTTCTTAAGACAGAAGTGGTGAACTTCATGACACCCGTGCAGATAGACAATACAGTTACAACTACTGAATCCTACACAATTGCACTTTATAAGCACTTACATGAGTGCATGGATCATGCTATCCCAAACAGAACCAAGACGCTATCCTCCAAGAAAAGGAAGCCAATCTGGTGGTCCCCTGCCATAAACAAACTGTACAACAGAAGGAAGAAACTGTTGCAAAAGAGGGTTAAATCCCATGAGTGGAGGAGCTCCCTGGTCAGCCTCAGTAAGAAGCTGTGATCCCTGATAAAACCCTCCAAAGCTAGTTATGAAAACAAAATTGCCACTGATTCTAAAGATAACCACAAAGCATTCTATAGCTATGTCAAGAATCTCAATGGCAACACTCAGATCTGCTCTGAGTTACTGCACAATGGCACTAAATATACAGACCCAACTGATATTGCCAACATCCTGGCAAATAGTTTCAGTGCTAACTTTACCCCTCTCTCACCCATAAAATAGCCCATCTCTATACCGGAAGAATGCAAAGTTCCTGTCATCATGGCTGCACAGGTAAAAACTACACTCTCCAAAGCCAGGAACACAGCATCCATGGGACCAGACAACATCCCAGGCTGCGTTCTACACGAACTACAGAATCAACTGGCACCACACCTAAGTACCATGTTCAATCATAGCCTCACCTCAGGCTTTGTGCTTGCTGAATGGCGCACAGCAACAGTTATCCCAGTACACAAGGGGGGAGCCACCAAGGGCCCCAGGAACTAGCACCCCATTAGCCTGATGAGCTTAGTCTGCAAGGCCATGGAACGTATCATCATGGAACTTATAAACAAAGACATTGGTAATCTGGACCCCAACCAGTTTGGGTTTATAAAGGGCAGATCATGTCTCCTAAACCTGATAGACTTCTTTGAAGCAGTCACCAAAGCCGTAGACAAGGGTAAGGTGGTTCACACAGCCTAGCTAGATCTTGTCAAGGCTTTCAACACCATCCCCCACTCTGGAATTATAGATAAACTCACTAAACTAGGTATAAATCCCTATGTCATAAGATGGGTTGCCAACTGGCTCACTGACAGAACCCACACTATGAAAGTAGCAGACTCCAAATCCGACTTCAGACCAGTGACAACTGGAGTACCACAGGGTTCAGTCCTGTGTCCTGTCCTGTTTGGTATCTACTTCCCTGAAGTACAGGCTAACACAGAAGGTCTTTGGCTAATGAAGTTCACAGATGACTACAAACTAGGAGCCATAATCGAAACTACTAATGATGTGGACATCCTACAAATGGGGCTCACTGAGATAGATGCCTGGTGTCAAAGCCATGGCCTCAAGCTCAATGCCAAAAAGTGCATTGTCATCCCCTTTGGTAAAAACTCTATACCCATGAACTACAGCATAGGTGGTAGTATACTTAACACCGAAAGTGTGATAAAAGACCTTGGGACACAGGTGGACAGTGGTCTCTCCTTTGATAAACACATCACCACAGTAGTCAGGAAATCCTACGTGGCACACCTCATCACAAAAGGTTTCACATGCAGAAAAAAAGAGGTCACTGTTCCCCTCTACTCATCACTCATTAGATCCATTATAGAGTACAACACCCCTTTTGGTATGTACATCACAAGACATCTACAACAACTGGAAAGGCTGCAGAAATACTTCACAAAGAGGATTACTGGCCTCAAACACATGCCCTACACAGACGGTCTCAAAAAACTCCAGCTTTACTTTGTTGCATATCACCTACTCAGAGGTGATCTCTGCCTAACATACAAAGCTATGTCAAACCCAGAGCTGTTGGATATGCTCCACTTAAAGAAATCCCAATCCCTCTGAGCTACACACTCTAGGGACCTAAACCTTGTCACCACAATAAACAGAACATGCCAGGGGGATAGATTCCTGTCCCAGAGACTTCCCATACTCCGGAATAAACTACCTATCTATATCAAACAAAGCTCCTCATTAGCACTCTTCAAGAAAAATCTTGATGATTGGATGGGAAATAGGAAATTCACCCTGGGGATCACTTCTGTGTCTCCGCTCGACAGTGGCACAGGAAAATAAATTTCTTGGGTGGCAAAAGCCAGGGTACCTTTTTGGCTGGGCTTTTATAGGCCCCAGGGCCAATAGCCTAGTACCTACCTATGAACCTATGAACCTTTGAGCCTTGCCTAAAAAAGGTAATATGGGGACAGCAAGAGCCTTGGCCAGTATTCAGAAGCATGGGGGCATCAGGTGCAAACCCATCTGTAGGAAGCAACGAGGCTTGTCTATCATGTCATCACAGGCAGACAGAGACTGGATCCCCTTTGAATGACACCAGAAGCTCAGCCAATTGTTGAAGTTTATCGTCTTTCTGTTATATTGCAGTATCATGTAGGTGAAGGTAAGATGCTACTCAAGGTCAGGGTCATACCAACCTGGGCTACATGATCATAGAGCTACTATATATCTCTTGTCATGTTGTCCTGGGAGGTATGTCTCAGATCATTCACACTGAAATGTACAAAGAACACATCATATATGTACCTGTTTTGGAGTGATGTAGGTGCTTGTGTTATGTGGCGGATCATAGCACCTGAGAGACAACTGACAGTAACCTTCCCTTTGTCCAGCCGAGTGAGTGGAACATCTGTGTGCCTGACTATGAAGTCACCTATTACTAGAGTGTTGGGTATGTTGTTTTGCCTTAGGACCTGTTGTGAGGCACACTGCTTTGGTGTATTATGTGTTTTCTGGTGTGTGCTTGGAGGTTCATGTTGATTGCTTGTCTGCTTAGGAGGACACTCTCTCTTTTCCAGATTAATATTTGCATTCTCCGAGTATGGTAATGTGTATTTATGTGTGTGTTTTGCTGGTGCTTATATTGTAGGTCTATGTGAGACTGTTGGTGTTGTGGTTGTATGACCCTACTCCTCTTGACTGTATTGTCCAGTATTGGGTTGACAGAGCTTAGCCACCAGTTTGACCCTATGTGTGCCAGCATGTGGTGCATCAACCCATATATGATATGGTCATGGCCTATGCATACAATACACTCACAATACACCTAGTATAATAAGCCTGCTGAGGTTAGTAAATGTGAAAAAACCTTTGGGCAAACTGTCAGCAAGTAATGTCTGTATTGCACCCTGTAACTACATATTGCTTGCTGAAGTGTAAAGACATACTTAGTTTGGATTAAGAACCTCGCACTTGCCAACTGTGTGTGTGTGTGTGTCTGTGTGTGTCTTTCTCTCTCTGGGGAGAGAGCAACCTTTTTGGAGACTACTCACACCCCTTAAAAGTGGTATACTCATCTTTGTCAAGTCTGATAATGTCATCATCCTACAGATATACCTATGGAAAGGTGAAAGCCCAGTAATGTGTATAGCGTGTTGTGTAAATGCATACTGCTATAATATCAAAATGTAGTTAGGTAGGGGTTTGAATCTTGCACTTGCCAACTGTGTGTGTGTCTCCCTGGGGAGGAGTAACCTTTTTGGAGAATACTCACACCCCTTAAAAGTTGTATACTCATCCTTGTCAAGTCTGATGATGTCACCATCGTACAAATATACCTGTGGAAAGATAAAATCCCAGTAATGTGTATAGTGCATAACGTAAATACATACTGCTGTAGTATCATAATGTACTTAGGAAGGAGTTTGAATCTCACATTTGCTGAGTGTGTATGTTCCAGGTGTGTGACACCGTTGGTCAATGTGGAGTATATTTTGATTTTTCTAATGTATGACATATCACAAAAACAACTGTATGTGCATTACACATGTAAGGTAGATGTGGGGCAAAGCCATATACATACATGTGACCTCAATTATTTCATAGGTAGGTACTTTGTTTTCTCCATGAATGCATCTGTTATCTTTGCCAGAGTGTTCTGGCACTTTCCAGACCTTAGGTCACTTCTGTATGCTAGTGACAAGCTTAGCCACTGCAGTGATCCCTGGGTTACATCTTCTGTTTCACATCCACTCATCACGGTTTCTATTGAAGAGTGTGAGTGAGGGTTTATGCTTGAGGTGTATTTGAATCCCGTTCCAAAGCAAGCAAAGTCTGGCTAAGATGACTACTCATTATAGGTGTGCAACAACTTCTGTGGATCTGCATGCAAACACTTTATTGCTTAAGTGCTCCACATAGGAATTTCCAAAACCCTTTGGTAATGTGATTATCAAAGGAGAGATGACTAAACACATGGCTTTATGTATACATTAGTACCTGTTCCACATTTTGGGGGCTACTACCTATGTTGCACTCTGGGGATACTTTGTTTTCTAAAAGTGGATAACTATGCTTTCTTTGGCTTATAGCTTTACAGCATGAGTTTGACACCAGGTATCTGTCTCTATGATACCCTTTTGGAGGATGTGTGTGTCATCTGGAGAACAAAGTATAGCCCACAGTATGCATTTTCATCAGACGTGGGCAGACATATCCCTACTGTGTTTGCCTGTACCTAAGAAAGCTATATGCCAAACAGGAGTGGTCCCAGGACTGAGTGTAGGTGAATACCACTTGTTACTGGCATAGAATTGTACGTGGAGGTTGCAAATGTTACTGTGTGTCCTACAGCTGTGTGTCAGTTGTCAATCCATCATCTAACAATTGTTTATGGTCAGTCTGTTGAGGTTATGTATAATACCAGAATGTGGGATGGGTATGAATTGCTGGTGAGCTATAGCTTGGCTGTATGGACCTCCCCTCCCTCACCTATAGCCTTGTTAACTGGATTGAAGTCTACTAGGTGTAGGAGCCATGATCTGGCCTTTAGAGAACCTAAGTGAGTATGGTGCAGTGTTTGCAGGTTCATAATGTCTCTGTTAATGAGTTACATAATGCTGTGCTCCATAGCCTTCCCGATAACATTTGTCTGGCTTATAGGGTGAGAGTTTCCAGGATCTATTGTAGTTCTACCCTTAATCAATTTATGTTAACATTTGCACTGGGTGTGAAGAGGGTGGACAGGATTAGGAATAAGTATATTAGAGGGTCAGCCCAGGTTTGAAGGTTAGTAGACCAAGCCAGATAGGCAGGATTAAGTTGGTTTGTACATGTGCTGAGGAGGGATGCTGAGTATATTGTGAAATAGATGCTAAGGATGAAGCCACCAGGTAATAGGAAAAGAGGAATGACTAAGATGAGGTTTATGGCTGTGGTGAGAGAGGACATGCAGGTGGATGATGTGACAGCGCAAGATGCAGAGGGCAGGAAGAAATGGAAACAGATGATCTACTGTGGCGACCTCTACTGGGAGCATCTGAAAGGAGAAGAAGAAGACGTTGTAGTTCAACCCTTGTGGACTGTGAACACCATTACCGTGCATCATTCCACAAGTATGTAACCTGTATAGAGGCTGCATCTGGACAGAGTGTTTAGGTGAGTGGTGACTTCATATGTCAGCTTGTGTATGACACAGCCAGAAACACTGTCCAGTACCATTGCCACTGTGATTTGGACTTTGGTAAAGAGATGTTTTAACTAGAGTGTCTGTGAATCATCAGGTTTTACATTCTTCACGTCTGGAAATGTGGCCCTTGTGTAATGACAGGGTGGTGAAATCCGCATTCAAACTGTCTGACAAGAAATTGGTAATGCCAGTCAGATAAGTGTACTTTGTGACCATTTACATTAACTGTGACCCGATCAGAGATTTCCCCTGTAGCTTATACACAACACTAAAGAAAGCTTTAGTGCTGTCTTTGGAATCCTTGCCATTTTGTATTTTGAAGCTTGCCTTTTATGTTTATTGAGGGATTGTATTTTCCCAATGATACTGACCAGAGAGGTTATCCCTTCTTGGTATGTAACTCTTTTTTGGTACAACTTCATACCTTCTATTATATATTTAGTTTATGGCAGTGGTCCATGAGACTAATGCACTTTTACTGTATAAATGAGAATTTCTTGTGTTTGTGATAGCACAGTCCATGCAACCCTGTAGGTGAACAGTGTTCATTACTAAAGGATTATGCAGCTAGGACGGTGTTAACCTTAGTAATGCAAACCAATAACAGATAGCATCAACAACATCACCCACAGCACAGTGTCAACCTGTGTCATACACACACATGCGTACTCAAGTTCCAAAATGTGTGTAGTACAATGCATACTGGCAACCAATAGAAATGATGGAGTGTTAACACTGGCCAATACAGGGCATGTCACCCTGCCCATGTGTCCAATATGCATGTACATGCAGACAGTGTACCTTCATCATGTTCACACATGGACACCTGCAAATGTGTGTTGCACATACCCCACACTTACTGTCCACTGTATAACGCATGCTGACACAACTACACACATCAGCCAAGTGGCACATGGGCAAACAAAACACAATTGGAATAAACACTGGTGAAAACAATGCAACATTGCTAATTACAGCTTTAATGCATCATGCCTCCTCAGCTACACCTTCAAGGATATCATTACACTTTACTGCTGACAACATGCTACACATCCAACCATTGCTATACTTTATTAAAGTCACCCTGTGCATCAGCACCATGTTAGCCTGCTCCTGCATCAATGTTACAGATGACAGGAGGTGGCACAGGTTTCATCATATGCACAGGGTGTGTTGTTGGTTTGCCAGAGGCCTACACCGAGCCATACAACTGACATGTGTGAGTGTGTGTGTGAGGGCCATGAGTACTGTTATGGGCCAATGTTGATGTAATGTGTGCAGGTTTGTGTTTGCCCTAGGTTTCTGGTTTATGTGTGTATGTCTGCATGCACACAGTTCCACAATGTGGCTGCCATATACAGGGATTTGTGAGACAGCTACAGACTGTACCTGGCAGGCTTTACAGATCACTGTCTCTGGCCAGAGATACTGAACCTGTGCCTGGCAGGGGTGCTACAGACAGTATCAGGTACTAATCCAGATTGGGTACTATCCAAAGAGGTTGACATATGTCCACTGGATCCAGGTCCCTGCTGGGACTGACCAGAGCCACGTGCACGTGGTCTGCTAGGATGGTCTATGGACAGCACCCCCCCAACATTGCTGGGGCTAGTTCTGACACTACGGGAGTGGTCGTGACTTGCTGGATGTCCATGGAAACCTCCAGCTGCTGATGTTGCTGGCATACATCCATGTCGACGTCTCAACCATCCCGCACTGTCCTGACACAAGGACATGACATTGTGGAGGACATTCAATGTCTCACCCCAACATCTATCAATGACCTCAGTGTAGTTACGTATGGCACCTGCTAGGTCATGGATACTGCCATTTACAGTGGTGTAATGAGCTCTCTGTGCCCTTAGCCCCTGTCTGGTGTACCGCTCCATTCGTTTCTGTGCCTCCATGACAGCCTGGAACATGCGTGTGGTAGAAAGAGGTGTGGCACGTCTGCCAGGGGCATGATGACCAGCAGTGCTCTGACGAGAACCCCTGGCCATCTGCCTATGTGGTACCATTCCAGACATCTGGCTATGGCTGCTGTGTCCTGATACATGTACCATAGATACTACAATGTCCTGGCCAGTGCCAACCATACACTGTCCCTCAGCTAATGGCAATGGTGATGATGGATGTACAGGTAGTATGAATGTGTGCATGGATGGGGTGGAGACTTGTGTACTGTCAATTGGTGGCCCAACAACAGACCCTGACAAACCTGCCTGTGCCTCAACACACCTATCCTCATCATCACTGTCTGTCTCAGTGACATTAGGTTCCCTGCTGTACTGAACCAGCCCCACCTCGCCACCTGTGAGAGGAAAGCAGGAAACACACTTTAAGACCTGAACATGTCTTCAGACCACATGAACACATGCACACATGCACACATGCACACACACAAAACTACACTCCTCCCTAAAGCAGACACACACAACACCAGCAATCACAGAACATACACAATAGTAGGTGATGGTGGGGTACAGAATCACAAGCAAAACAGTCATATCACACATGTCAGCATGCAGGGACATGTGTTGCTCAACAGCATGCAGTGCAAGTGTAGTCAATCCTTGTTACTAACAGTATGCATGGCTTTGATGCATGTGTTTTGTTATTAGGTGATGGCTCTCCCTCTGGAACACAATGCATACATGGACACAACATTGCTGTGCAGGTATTCATAACTCTGTAATGTACTGTGCACCATAACTCACAGGTGTACATACGATTGCTGGATGTGTATCTGTGTGTCCGATAGATATCCAATGCTGATTACAGCCTCTATGTCTTTAGCAAATAATTGTGGACATATTTTTAGCACATGCATGATGAGTATTCACACAACATCATCAGTGGTGCATGGATAATTGATGGAATACCATTCGGCCACATACCCGATGTATGGTACTTATGGTTAGTGTAGATCATATTGTGGACATGCCGGTCTCATCCATGACATGGCATGCTAAAAACACAACTGCATATTTAAACACTACAAATACCCGATATGTGTCATATGACCTAGCCACTCAATAGCATCACAAGACATATATGTGTCAGTTGTGCAAATGGTGATTGGTATGCATACTGTTTAGAGGTGCATATGTGTGCACACACAACATTAAGGTGTATAGCAATGAAATCTATGTGTAGTACTGTGGTTACAATAACTGGATGGGGTATAGTACCATAGGCCATCATCATGAAGCATCAGGTGGTCACTCAAGGCTACAAATGTTTCACAAACCAGCACTAATCATGTTATGCCGTAACTGTACTACCTTGGCTAAATTCACCATTTCACAACCAGTTGTTACGTGAGTTTGTAAGGAGGCCAATAAGGAGCATTCCCTGACATGAATGTGTAGTGTGTTGCAGAGTGTTTAAATGCCCCATGGTAGGCCCCTACCCCTCAGGTATATTATGTGTAATGTGTGGATGAGATTTTGGATACTGGAGTGTGTCTTTACAGATGGTTTGTGAAGCCTTTATGTGTAGCATGTTCAAATGCTCTGTGTATGACATAGATGTGTATGGTATTTGCATGTTGAGTATCAACTGTGCCTATCCAATGGTCACTACAGTCTAGCCACATTTGTTTGAGATGGTCTGGGTATTGCATGTGTTTGAGGCAGATAATCACATTAGTGAGATGTGCGTGCTCTTACACCAAATATGCACAGCATACATTATGGGTAGGTGTGTTACATGTGTACATGGCCTACACCTTAACTATGACATGCACTTTTTATTTGCAATAATAAATGTAGAACACACTCACTAGCATCTGTCCGCTGCCTTGATGTCACACCAGAGGGACCTACATAGAGATGAGACAGTTTATCAGTGACCACAACTGTGGCATTGCTACTGTGTGTTTGCAATCTTACAGTACAGCAGTTTACATTCACAGGGCTACATATTATGTTCCAAATTATCAGTATTGCACAACAACAAGCTCCACATCTTTGAACGACACACTCCACATCTCACATATGATCTGCCAATACAGATAACAGTAGTCTACAGATATGCCATGTTACCTGCATGCTCCATGTGTGCTTGCTGGGTGGCTCCAACCTCCATCATGGTGTATGTCTGCTGCTGTTGTTGTTGGGTAGGTGCCACCAGGCTCAGGAGCAGCTCCTCCACTCTGGTGGGGGGGGGTGGATATTAACACCACCTCCTGTTGCAAGCTGTTGTCTATGCACATCCGCAGCACGCTGACGGACATGTCTGAGAAGATCACTGCAGTGGTGGCGTACCTGTTCATATGTCTGGTTATGCAGGCCTACCTCATTGACCCTACAGACAACATCTTCCCACACTGCAGTATGCTCCTGCTGGTCCTGGCTGGTTCGTGAGAACATGAGACGTCAGTGCTGAATCATACTGCTAGTAATGATATCATCTTCAGCACTACTGTAACTGGGGTTCCTGCAAGGGGCCATGATCCCTGGAAGACATAAATACAAAAATATGTCTGAGCAAGTCATATGGCACATTTAACATTATACAGTACAGATATCACTGAACTGCCATATATAGCAACCTATAAGCTAACCGAGAGTGAAACACTGTAACTGCCACTTATCACTGCTCACCTCACAACTGCTTGAAAGTGCCTTGCTCACTATCTAATGAACCATGTTCTGCACAGCAACAAAATAAAATCACTATATAAGACTATACAAGAGTACCTGGCACACTGTATGCAACACGGTGCACCACATAGGCACAGGAGATATACATCAAGCTGATGTGTAAAGAAATATATCATCCATCACAATTAGTGTAAGGTCCAGTAAATGTATTATTATTATTATACCACAAAACCTGTTAATGCCAAACCCGTGGCCAAAATATGTGCACAATTGTGAATATAGGTCGCATACTGCTGTAGTACACTATGAATGTTGCTAGATAAGCAGTTATATGTATTACCACACATATGTCAAAGGAAATGTTACAGACATACCCACACACACATCAGACATAATTACAGGACACAAAGGTATGACAACCCAGATAAGCTTTCAGTGTGTACTATACAGTACTGTGTGTCAGTACTTACACAACCTTAATCTTGAGAAATGTAATCTGTGATGAATACAGGGACAACACAAAAGAGTGGATGCAAGCAATGTGGACATGCACCATACTTTGCTGTACAGACCCAGAGCTTCAATTAGTTCTACAGTACACACAGGATTTGCATTCAACATCGGTACCAATCAATAATCATAGATGTAGTGCTTTAGCCTCCATTGACACACCCTAGTTAAAACCAAGGGACTTAATCACACTGTATGCAATAGCACTTGTTCTGCCTAACAACAGAATACACAGCTTTTGCTAGGATCAAAGCAAGGACCCATAATACCATGACATAAACAGTTTCCCACTAAGCTATCCCACAGATACATATCTTTGACGTATTCACAAACATATTGACCATCATAGTCAGTCAACAGTACAGAGAATCTATTGCAACAAGTAGATGTAGGTGTGTATGAGTATATATAAATATATATATATGTGTATATATATATATATATATATATATATATATATATATATATATATATATATATATATATATATATATATATACACACACACACACACACACACATCCATTTGTCTACATATACATATATATGTAGGCACCTTTCATAGTGAGAATATCAATTATACAAAGTATGTAAGGTGTATAGTAATGTAATAAAATCACACAGTCTTGGGATAAATGCATTGAAGGTGTTCACAGCCCAGGTAGCTTTAGCAGGCCTTACTGGCTTCAACATTGCAAACTGAAAAAACTACCCACAGTGTTTAACCACCACATGTCATATACCAGCACTATATGCTGTCTTGTTTGTCACACACTAAAACCTACAAACAACATATATATTTCCCCCCTTCACAAACAGTTGCAATATTTCCCCTGCTCTATGCACATATACAGATGTGAATAAATATGACACATATATATTTCTCTGTATGTGTGTAGCATACATGCACAAGGTCCACACTGTTCTAAGTCCCTGGACCTCACAGCTGAACTGTTGGGCCTTGCTGCAACACAAACAGGTGTCACATATGAACACACACTAACATTAGGGGGGGTATATATGGCAACAGATGCTAGATAAGCATACCAGACTGCTACAGCAGTTGCCAATGCTAAACTACACTTTAATATGACTTATCATGCATGTTTTGTTCTGTCACACCCATATTTATATAATGTTAGCGCTAATCCCCCCAACAGCCATTGGCCACACTACTGTACAGAACACAGATAACATGGATCAGATCTTTGACATTTAATGCTGAACTACACATTTCACAGGCATGCCCCACTGCCCACAGGTACACACAGTATTGCCCATAGTAGTAGTTAAGCAGAACATCTGTGCATAAAGAAGTATTGCTGCCACATATGAATGGTTCACATTATGTAGACTATTCTTCAATAACATCTACTACATGCCATGATTTGGTAATATTTCTTTTTCCTTTTCTCTGTCTGTCTGTCTGTCTGTCTCTCTCTCTCTCTCTCTCTGTCAGTCTATGCAATAGAGTGATTGAGTTTGTTGGCAGAGATTGCAGCCTGCTTTTGTAGGAATTTGCACATGAGCATGTGATGGCCTCTGCACCAATTAGTGGCCACTATTTGCTAATTGCATGCAGCCTGCTGTGTAGTAATTGCAGTAATCACTGTCTTAGCAACACAGTACTATAAATTGCTGACTCATGTAGGCGTGGCCCTTTCAGCTTTCCAAGATGAAGATCATCCTTTTTTGCTGTGGACATTATAGTTTAAGACAGAAGGTTGGTATAGTTCTTATATCAGAAGCCAGGGGTGTATCCAGAGATTTACATTTTGTACTCAGACCTAATGTTGCTGCTTCCAGTACCCACTTGTCAATGTAGAAATGTACTTACCCCTCAAAATGCTACCCCAAGATAAATGGAAAAATGTACTTAATTTTCAACTGTTGCAATTAACTGCCATACAAAGATAGTTATTGAGATATATTCCTTTGGCACAAGAATTGTTTGTGAACTGCTATACTGTGAATATTCATTTACTCAGTTGTAAACAGTTTATGCTTTTTTAGTGTTGACACTAGCACAAGCTGCTCAGAAAAACTGGACACATGTCAGTACTGTGAGTATGCTTACCAACATCCTTGGTAGGCCCTGCACACACACAGGTATATTCTACATTTGGGTAGGGGTGCAGAAGTACAGAGAGCGTAAGTATTATTGTGTGGCTTTTATCTTGCTGGACTTACAGGGTTGCTGTGTACATGTTAGTTTATCCAGGCCAGTAGTCTGTCTGCGTAACTCCCAACTGTGTTCCTATCCACATGATAGCCAGAGAATAGCCTGTTACTTTTTGTCTGTGCACCACACAGGTCTTTTCAGCAATAGAGCAATGGCATTCTTACAGTTGGTTGCTACCAGTACATGGCTACATCCATTTGTATTTCAGTGTTGTATTCCTACATAAGGGTATGCTTCCGAAACTCCTCCCAAAACTATTTGCACAGTGTGTAACAGCAGAAAGGCTGATATGCCTCTGTGTTTCTGCCTCTGCCAGACCTCTCAACCAGTCAGGTACATATTTGAACATACTCAGGGAAAAGTTAAGAAAAAGTCAGGGACAATCAGGGACACCTTTAAAATATTAGTGCCATTAAGTTGCAACACTGAGAGAATCAGAGCATGTGAATTAATACACATTTTCTGAAGTAAAAGAAATGTCTAACTCTTAATTATTGTCATTATTCATTAAGTGTAATTCACCATCTTTCTGATCAAAGTCAGTAGTTTTTGGAGGGATTCAGAGGGACAGAGCTAAAATTTGTGTCAAAATCAGGGACATCCCTAAAAATTAGGGACAGTTGGGAGGTATGGCCTCTGCCCTAAACAGATATGCCAGTGTTTGCCCTGCTGTGATACTGTGTGGGGTTGTAAAGTGATGGTGTAACATTATTTCCTGCTAGAATGGCTGCTTCTCTTATCACAGTCATGTAATGTAATCCCACAACAACTGTTGGTCAACATCCACAGAACAAGTTGTGTGGTATGGTATTCCTATTTTTCCTTTACATTCAGTCATTCTGATGCATGATGTATTTATTTAAGCACCAACTTTATGTATATCCACCATGTCTTAGTGGTACTTCATATTGTGCAGTATGTGCAAGGTCCGGGGTTCGAGACTTACAGAGATGTTTAATTTTGCTCCTGAGCAGAAAAAGGGCCCTCACATACAGAGTGACTAAGGCACTTTTAAGCAGTTGTAAGCGGGTTTGCGTGGGTTTGTGCATTGCTTAGCCATGTGCAAACAAGTGCAAACTCTCACAAATCTGCTTACTACTGCTTAATAGTGCTTACTCCCGCTAACCCAAGCACTCATTTCTTTGAAAGAAAAGAAAAATGGGGGGATAGGAAAGTGGTGAAAAAGGGGGCAAAGAGGGAAAGACAGCATGGAAAATAGGTTGGGTTGTGCAGGATGGGTGTAGAGAAGGACCATAATTGCCCATTTCTTGAACCGCAACAGCTGTGCATATGCAATAAATTTGGAGGTAGATATGAAACCTTCAACCCCTGAGAGAGGGGTGAGGACAACAAAGTATGTTGTAATGCCAATTAAATAACATTTCATGTATCCAGTGGACATGTGTGCAAAATGGGCAGCTATGTATGGGGCGTAATTTTTTTTTTTGGGAGCAGATTGCCCTTTTATTTTTTCAGATGAGAATGGAATGTGGGGTAGGGGAAGTAGGTATATTTGGGGAGGTAGGTTTGGGAGGTAAACAGACAAGACAAACAAGACACATACAGGGGCGGTATATGACACATGTGGTGGGTGAACACCTTTGACGGGGAGGGATGTTTGGAAATCGCAAGCCCATGAGCCCCCAGATGAAAACAGTGGGACTGAGGTCCCCACCCATGGGCAGTCACCATTGCACCTTCACGGCCCAGAGGGTGGCTGTGCCGGGGGCTGTGTAGGAGGGGCAGGCTGACCTGGGAGTTGCACCACTCTGGCCTCAAGCTGGCATAGAGGTTCTGCAATAGAACATTCAATCTCTTTACGCACCACAGCCCGGACCGTTCGAAGGGTGATAGGTGCCCCTCCTCTGCCCATGCTTGCACGGGGGGGGCCGAGCCCCATCCCATGCAGCACTTCCACCTGAAGATGGCACAGGGCCAACAGAGGAGGAGGTCCCAGGCTGAGCACCAGATCTGCTGGTGCCAGGTGCCATGGCCAGCTGAGGTGGGACAGGTGGGTCTGCTGGGACCGACCTTCCCATACAAACTATGTTTTGGAGAGTTTAATAAAGATATGGGTTAGTAACAGTCAACAGCATTCCCAATTCATTATTGAAGTATTCCCATTAACCAACACACCAGATTTTCAACAGTTGAAAAGCAAGCATAACACATGCATATATAGAACAATAGTGGACATTACAACAGCATGCAGGTTTAGTTGATGGCAACAGGCCACCAATATTGTGGTATTTTAACAGGGCACATGAATAGAAATAAATGCAAATATTTATAAACCAATAGGACATATGTCCCAACAAATGTTTTGAGATTAGACATACTGATTGAGGTGTGGAATTGCATTTTTTATGCACATAGAGTAGGGTGGAAACAGATAGCTCAATTGACAACTTATATATCCTTCTAGTTTTCACTACATTCCTATTAACTGCAGTTATATGTCCCTTACATGTATTATTACACTACCCAATGTCCTTATATTGTGCAATTGGATTTTGCTAGATCATTATATACATGAGCTGTATCTTACATACAAACTGTCCAAGATGCAGATGTTACTGCAACATATTTTGAGAATTGCTCATACAGACTACTGCTAAGATGGTACACTGACAGCTCTACTTTCATATAATTATCTAGATATGTTTAGGTGAAAGTATCATTTATATGTTAACAGCTCCCTACATTTCTGGCAGCACACTGACATTTTTGGGGAACACAATACCAAGCTACTCATGTGCCAGATTAACCTGTACATGCTGGGCATGAACCAACAGTTGAGGACTGTAAATATGCATAAATGCTACTGGCACTCCCTTCATCCACGTTATATGGGCCTACCCAAGTATGGGTTGACACTGCTTAATACAACACTACTATTTGTAGAATGCAATACTACAACAACATATCAAAGAAATTGACACAGATGCACTCCAGGAATTATACATTTATTAAAGGATTATTACACCTTTATTTATTGGGTTAAAACACTTTTTGAAGGCTCTCTCATTTATTTTATATAACAGTACATGCAGAATTATTACTAACCTGCCTGATGACGCAGCCTTTGCAGCCTATCTTCATGGGCTTGCTGGTTCATAGCCCGGACACCTGCAGCTGTGAAGTAAATGCAGTGATATTGAGACATACCTATCCATAGTATAGACAAACATAGCAATTCTTAACTACTTAATACAATGGCTACTTACTCAGTACTGGGGCATTAGGCATTGTACAGGATTCCTGGATCCACTGGTCCAGTTGATCCTCCTTACATTGCTTCAGGTCAGAATAATGATGCCTGACCTGCTCACCAGTTTGAAGAACACCAGTGGCACTGGTCAGATCATGGGCAAGACTGTTACTTTTTATATTGGGTACCCTGGTACTGGTGCTGCAGGAGCCTTTCCTCATGATTGTGGACAAAGAGCCAAACTATTACTTTGGACTCCTCAATGCTTCAGTGTTGCGCTCTAAATCGAGTGCCTTCTCCAACACCGGCCATGCTGACTGCAGAAGGAAGCTACAACCAGTTATAGCAAGTATTCCCACCTGTGGAGCTTAAATATGCCTCATTCCCCGCACTTATTTGTGATTGGCCACTTTTGGAAAAACTCAGCTGTAGGCATGCCTGCTTAGCTAATGTTGGCAATGTTTAAAATTCCTTTGATAGATATGTGTCTGTTGAAAGTGCATGCTTATGAAATGCTGTCATGGCTTAGTGGTTAAGTACTGTGACTATAGTGCACAGTATCCTGCGTTCGAGCCCTGTCACTGCTTTTTATTTTCCTACTGGGCAGACCTGACTGGTTAAGGTACAGTAAAGGAGGTGTGGCCATGTTTAACTGACTTTGCTCAACTTTTCCCGACTTTGCCCAACGTTGCTCGATGTAGCTCAACGTAGCTCGATGTTGCCTGAAGTTGCTCGATGTTGCCCTACGTTGTGCTGGTTAGCGCGGTGCGCAGCTATGCACAAATACGTTGTGGTTGTGCTGGTTGGCACGGTGTGCAGCTACATGCAAAGACATTGTGCTGGTTAACATGGTGCGCAGCTATGTGCAATTGGTTTTAAATATGCTCAATACTGGTAAAATGTGCTTAGCAGTGCTTTATATTGCTTAAAATAGGGTACTCATGCCTCAGAATGCATAACCATTTCACACATATATATATATATATATATATATATATATATATATATATATAAAATTTGTTCACTATTACATTTAACATTTCTATGCTTTTTACAAAACTCATACATAAAAATGTCAGGAAATATTTTTGTATACAGATTTCCAACAGAAAATGGAACGTGCAGTAGTGGGACTCAAACCGGGAATGTCTCCTCATTGTGCGAAGGCTCTAAGCACTACGCTATTGCTATTTAACTTAATTTGCATATATTTTTTTTATTATCCTCTTCTGGTCTTTAAGCTGCTAACTGTAGCTAAGCAATGGGCAAACCAGCTCAAACTCGTGCAAATACAGGCAGCTATATTGGATGAAAAAAAATTAAAAAAACTCTTTTTATTTTTAATATTGTCAGTTGTTTAACATATGGGGGAGTGTAGTGTTACATTGTGCACATGTGAGCGGACTCGCTCATGTAACTCGAAATTGCTGCGTTTCTTCATTGCAGGGGCATGGATTTTTGGACTGCTCAGCAGTCCGACGTGCCCCCTATACTCGTCCATGCTTTAGAGTTGAGGCAGAGCGTCCTCATTAATATGCATGGCGCGCTGCCATCATATTCTTAGACTGGTGCTTCCATGTAAGACTAATCTAGTCTTACACTGAAGATTAGTAAATCTGGGGGACTGATTGAAAATTGTTGTGGTATGTACATGGAGGTAGCCTGCAAGAAGACACCAGAATGTTAGTTCTTCAAGTGTACGATCAAGTGAGTGGTAAGCATGAGCTTATAGACTAGACCATGGAGGTGTGGAATACAACAATCCTATCACAGCCTGTTGTAGGGATGTACCTGATTGAGCTAACTAACACTCAGAGTTGAAATGTGGGCCAGGGAGAGGCGTGTATCCTTTGACTTTTCTTTCAGTTATAACTTATTGCTGGAATAGCTGAATGGTCTTTGTATATTTGCTGAAAAAAAAAACTGTAAGGTGATGTTGCTGTTCAGTTTAAAAAGCCAAAAAAGATGCTGTTTCTATTTTTTCTTTTGGATGTATAAAATAAAGCATGTTTTTGTTAGTCTAATGACTCCAGTGTTTTTAATAGCAGTATACTATGAAGAGTTAATTCTTGTCCACACTTTTACAGCAAAGCAGTCCATAGGTTCATAGGTTGTTACTAGACTAATGATTGCTAGGACCCTTACAAGTCTAGCCATTCATCTCAAACCATTTGGGTCTTATGGGGCAGAGGGAGCATGTTAGTAGAGAGGTAACTAAGAATTTGCATGTTGGAGGGCTGTTAGTTAGGATAATGTCTTTTCTTATTGATGACCTATATACATAAGGGAGATGGGGGCCAAACCAGGGTAATTTATGATTACTCATCAAATTGTTAAGGTTTCATTTGAATAGATTCAGGGATGAACACTGCATTACATGGATGGGGAGCCTATTCCATAATGCAAGGATGCTTCGGGAGACATATCATGTTCTGTTTATGTCACGAACAAAGTTCAGATGCTTGGATTTAGTGTTTCTGGTGCTGTTTGTTTAGTGGATGTGCAACAGATCCATTAAGGTGGAGTCTGAGAAAGCCCTGTAAGTCAGGCAAAGATCCACTCTTAGCAGTCTGTGGGAGACTGAATACAGAGACAAAGCCTTTAGGTGATCAGTGTAGGACAGGTTATTCATGTCCTGAATTCTCCTTGTGGCAAACCTCTGTAGGTGTTGCAGCTGTTGCAAGTGTCTGGTTAGATACATAACAAACTGGGCAGTGTATTCAGTGATAGGTCTGATAAGGGTCGAGTTGAATGAATAGAATAGTATTATAATTTCCTTGGACCTGGATGTCATACCCTTTTCTATAAGCTGGGTGACATAGAATGATTTTCCTACCATCTTAGCTAAATGTTGGTCAAAGTCCCAATTTTTGTCTACATATATTCCCAGATCCCTTACTACTGGGTCAACTCTCAGGGGCGTTTTATCAATGGAGTAATTAACTTGTGTTGGCCATTTCCCAAAGGACATTTTAATGCATTTTTAGCACTGAGTTTTAGGTCATGGCTTTGGCACCACTCATTTGTCTGTGTTAAAGCCTCTTGCAAGATGTTGATGTCTTAGGAGGACTCTGTATTAGCTCCCAGTTTACAGTCATCTGAAAACTTGTTGAGCCAGAGGACTTGAGCATTAGTCTTGACTTCGGAGAAGTAGATGCCAAAGAGGAATGAGCTCAGCATGGAGCATAGAGCCCTGGGGTACTCTGCTTGTGACAGTTCTCTTCATACCTCTCAACTGTCCAGATTTTTGCAGAATGCCCAGATTTTTTACTCATATTTTTGGTCTATCTTTCATAAAATTTGTGGTTTTCTGGCAAATCATTGGGATGTCGTGAGGAGTGAAGTCACTGTATAAGAACATACATTTGAGTTTCAATCATCAAATCCTTCAGGACATGCATGTCAGCATAAAACCTATTACTCTAGCAACTTTCTAAATTTATAAATCTGTCCCTATTTTTGGGTCTTTGTCCCCTATTTTGTCAGGCTTTGTCCAGATTTCTTGCACTAAGAAGTTGAGAGGTCTGGTTCTCTTGGTGGAGATGGTCTCACCGATACTGACTTCTTGGGACCTGTCTGTGAGCCAGCAAGCAATCCAGCTAGATATGTAGGATTTATGCCTAGCTCAGAAAGCTTGTCAATAATGCCTGAGTGGGGTATTGTATCAAATTCCTTGGCTAGGTCATGATACAGAGTATGCTCTGTTTTATCCTCATCCATTGCCTTGGTGATCCTCTCAAAGAAGTCTACCAGGTTAAGTAAACATGGCCTTCCCTTAACAAAACCAAACTGGGATGGGTTCAGTGTCTGTAGTTTGGCAGTGCCCTTGTTTGTTATTTCCATGATAACTCTTTACATGTCTTTGCATAGAATCAAACCTGCATTGTGGGTCTGTCAGGTAAACACCTTAACCATTATGGCAGCCTCCCCCTCCCCAGTCTAATAAGCATATTAGTCTTATTATGCTGATGGGTCTGTAGTTCCCTAGGTCAGTTGATGGTCCATCCCTGTGGAGGGGATTTATTGTTGTGGTTCACTTAGAATGTAGCCTGTTACAAGGCTGTAGTTGAAGAGTGCCTCAAGTGGTCCTGATGGGTAGTGTTTTAGATGGCTCATGAGGCAACCAGGGGGGTGTTGTTTTTTATCCATGGTTTTAGCTAGTGCTGCTAGCACCTCGCCCCTGTTAATAGTTTGGGGGTAGTATGTTAGAAGGGATTATACTTGGTTAAACTGGGACAGGGGGGGGTGAAGCTTGAGATTAATTTATCAGATAATTGATTTGTTATGTCATCCAGAGTGGTGAAGGTGGCACCATTAACCACCAGTTCAGCACACTGCTCTGCATTACCTTTAAAGTTCTTGACATAGCTGAAGAAGGCCTTGCAATTGTCCTTAGCCTTCAAGGCTATCCTGGCCCATAGCTGGCCTTGTTGGACTTAATTAGACCTCTTAGTTTCTTGTTTAGTTGTATAAGAAAGCACTTGTCTTTAAGGGAGTTGCTCTTCCTTATTTTGACCATGAGATTTCTTCTTTTATTATATACCGTGTTTAGGAGATGATTCCACCAGTGGGATTTGCTATTAGTTTGTTTTGGGGTTATTACTTGTAGGTATAGCAGCCTTTATGCAGCCATTGACATGCTTCTATATGGACTTTGTCAATAATTCTGCATAGGTAGCTGTAGTCTCTGGGTTGGGGGGAGCCTTGAATTTTGACAAATTGTCACCTAATAGGATGTAGTTTAACTTAGAGTGGTTCCTTTTACTGGTTTAGTTGTCTTTTTGGGCTTTATTTTTACTTGAAAGTTCTAGTGAGGACATGACATGGGGATGTGGGTAAGAACCAGACACAGTATGCTTGATCCACTACATGGAGTATACAATATCTGCTACAGGGTATTTGTGTTAATACAGTCCAGGAAGCATTGTGCCTGTGAGTTTCAGGCAATGTAAGTTTCCCAGCCTATAGAGGAGTAGTTAAAGTCACCATTAAAAATAGAGTTTGGTTGGATGGTGATTGCCCCTAGTAGATTTAGATAAGAGTTTTGAGACTCTATGGGGATAGATGCCGACCAGTAGCTATCCATGATAGGGTGAGGGACCTTATCTATGGATGAGTTCCATGGTAGCACCCTGTTTAACCAACCTAGAGGTATGTTTGTTGCTAACATAGATTGAGACACCTCCACCTTTTCCCTAGTCTGTGCTGTTGTTGATCTAAATATATGGAAGGCTGTGTAGCTTTGCACTGCCTTGGTCTCAGCGCAGATGTCTACATTTTCACTTTAACCAGTATGTATTGGGCGATGTTCATTACACAAGTTTGATTAAACCAAATCTGGTGCATTTTTCCTTATGACCCTTCCCCATACTCCACATTTTTTTCTGTAATGTCCTTGAAAGTAGATAGAATGTTAAAATGAATACTTGAGCTAGAGTAACCACATTCTGCATTATAAATCACAATTTTATCCATGCCTAAATATTCATAACTATTCTACCTTTTCCATCAGTACCCAGGCCTTATTCAAACTGAACACAATGTAATTAACATTCTAAACCTAACACAGCACAGAAGCACAGAAACACTACAGATAAGCCACATAAACACTAACTCCAAATAAGTTTATTAGGGATTGTTTACATAACAGTTTTCAAAACGAACAACTTGTCAACAACATGTATTTATCTACTATGGTGGAGTTACATTGTTTGTATGTTAATTACCTGTACTCTAGAGGAAGAGAATATTATGACACAACTAACCTTCATATATTTTACATGATTACAAGGATACAAGAGAAAGATGAATATACCATGTTGTGGTATACATTATGGGCAACCAAGACATACATACATGATAAGGTTCTTCAGCCCCTGGTAGGGGCATCCATAATGATGTCATTGATTTTTTTTGAAGGAAGGGGGTGGAGTTGGGCTTTGATTTTCCCATAATGCAGTCTGAGATCAAATAAAGGAGCTCATCATCTCCTGCTGTCTTTTGACAGATGTTTACATTTATTTACAATTATATGGTCAGAAATTAGTACTAATCAGGGAATTTCTGCAGACTGAAACTTTCTTCCATTCATACTCACTGGTCAGGGTTCTTTGTCATCCATCCATCCATCCTCAACCCCTTTTCCCATTTTGCACATGGGGTCTGGGTGTCACTTCTGCAGTGACAATTATCTTGAGCCAAGGTTTACACCGCTGGGTGGCTAGCCCTGCTGCAGTAGTTCATTCGTGACACTCACTTGCGTACACATTCTCACTTATGGCTAATCTAGACTGTCCAATCCACCTACTGCATGTCTTTGGAATGTGAGAGGAAACTGGAGCACCTGAAGGAAACCCACATGACCACAGGGAGGACATGCAGGCTCCACACAGAAGGCACCCCAGCCGAGAATTGAACCGGAGAACATCTTGCTATGATGTTAAGCAAACTACAGGATGGCGATTCTTATACTGCTACAAAATAGTGTTTACGTTAGATTTTTTTTATAAAAGGAATAATTACTTCTTCAGGTCAGTTTGTTTTTCTAAATGGAATGAGATTTGATTTTTTTGCCTCACATAGGAGTATTTCTTAGTGCACTGTCTTTGGCTTACTGGGCTCCAAAATAGAACAATAAACTATATAACAAGGGTGGGCATTTAAAGGACCCTTTTGTCTGTTTCATACTGCTGAACAGCTCATTTTGTTAGTGTAATAAGGCATAAATACGTAACATAACAATGGAAAGAAACTGCTTAATGCTTATAAAAGGTTTAATTCTGCCTCCCTTAAGATCACACTGAAGCAAACTAGTAAGGAGCTTAAGGGAATCTTTAAGGATCTCAAAACTGAGTGTGAACTTAGAATATCAGCTAAAACAAAAATTAACTATAAATCTTTCTTTAATGATGTCAGGGAGTTCAGAACTAACACCCCAAATGTTAAGAGCTAATCTACAATAACACTGCACAATCTGACCCAAGGGACATAATATCCTAGCTGACAAATTTAGTTCAAATTTTACACCATCCATAGTTACAGCTCTTCTACAGATTCTAAGCTCCCAAGCACCCCCTTTAATTACTATGGAAAAAGTTGTCTTAGCAATCTTAAAAGCTAAGTATACCTCACCTATGGGCCCTGAAACATACCATGATGCTGTATTATCAGTTCCAAATATCAGAAACCCTACTTACCTTTATAGTCTAAATTTCTCCACTGGCTACATTCCTAAAGCCTGGAAAACAGCCATTCTAAAGCTGTTAGACAAGGGTGGTCCAACCAAGACCCTGGTAACTATAGACCTATTAGTCTCACTAACCTCATATGTAAAGCTGTGGAGCATATTATCTCAGACCTCATTAATCTGGACATCAAAATCTCTTAACCATGAAAGATGGTAAACTGTTAACAGCAGAAAGTCTTAGCCCTGCTTTATTTTCTTTTTTTTTCCTGAGAAGATTTTACTATACAGACTTAACAAAAACTTATTTTCTTATACACTTTGTGTCTTTTAAACAAACTTGGACAACTATTTGAAAAAAAAATCAAGTTTTTTATGGTTTTTCTTTTATTTTTTCCTGTCAGAAGTTTTATTGACTGGTGTGATAGAATGAGCCACTCAGGGGTGAACTCTCAAGACAACTCAGTGAAAAAGGAATTACAGTCTATAATGGGCAATATCCAGGAGCTTTCTGATAAATATGATAAACTTGAGATCAAAATGGACAATATAAAAGAAGATTCAAGAAACAAACAAAAATGTTGAAAGAGATCATAAAGCAATAAACTGTTCAGATCTCAGCAATAGAAGACACATTAAATGACCTGGATAGTAGAATGGCAGAGAGTGAGAATCACACAGAATTTCTGTAAAAAAATACTTTGCTTATAGAAAAACTACAGGACCTAGAAAGTAGATCTAGAAGAAACAATATTAAGATATATGGAATACCAGAAAAGGAAGACAGGGAAAATATATTTCTGTTTTTAACTAACTGGATGCCTAAAATTTAAAATCTATCAGAAGCTCACTCTTTTGGTATTGAGAGAGCCCATAGATCTCTTTCAACTTCTTCTTTGAAGGAAAAATCTTCCAGTCCCCAGATCTATTACTGTAAAATTTCTCTCCAGCCAAGACAAGGACCTGTTACTGAAGACTGCTTGGGCTAATTCTCTGATAAAAATAAATAACAATACTATCAGGTTTGACAACAACTGTACTGCATCTGTTATGACCAAACGGAACACATGTATTCCATTCATAAAAGACTTAAAGAAGCTAAATATGACTCTTGTCAGCTTAAAGAGACAAGCAACAAGAAATAGCTGATCTTGGAAGGACAAAAAGAGTAAAAAATAAATAAAAGTAATGTTGCTTTCAATTTCTATTTTGCCTAAATAGCTTTCTCACAGTTATTCAGTTTCGCCATCTATTACAGTTCATCATCAAATACAAGGTATAACAACAAAAAATATACTTTATCAAAATACCTTTTCTATGGTATCTGAAATAGTGTATATATTTATTAATATTACTTATAAGTCCCTTTATTATTTTATTTTAATTCTCTCTAACATTATTTTCAAGCATAGCGACCAGTGTGTATATGGTGCTGGGTGTCTACTGATAGTATCTTAGATAGTGTGTGTGTGTGTGTGTGTGTGTGTGTGTGTGTGTGTGTGTGTGTGTATCTATATTACTATTACTTATAAGTCTCTTTATTATTTTATTTAAATCCTCTCAAACATTTTTGCTAACATAGAGAGTAGTGTGTATGCGGGGGGTATATTAACATGTTTAACTAATCCACTTAATTTATATATACTTTCTATACATAATTTCAAGTAATCTATTTTTTTATTTTTGGATTGGACACTCTAAATTGGCCATAGGTATGAGTATGTGTGTGAGTGAGTGGTACAGATGAAATACCGTGTCAGGGCTTGCCACCCAGTGGTGTTAGCCTTGGCTCGAGATGATTATCACTGTTGAAGTGACACCCCAACCCCATGGGAAAAAAGGGTTGAGAATGGCTGAATGGCTGGATGGGTTCTATCTAGTGAATGTGGTTGTATGTGATGTGCTTTATTTATGTGTAGTGGTGTTGTGTTGAGTGGTTTTGGCTGCATGAAAATCATTTATATGCCTTACTTCACTTTCTTTTAATAGGTTTAGGTTGTGTGGTATTTGTTCATTACTTAGGCTTTTATTAAAGAATTAGAGATGTCATTGGCTGTTGACATATATATTTATATAAGTATTAAGTCAATAAAAAGTAGTGCTTCTTATTAAAAGTAGAAAAATGGTTTTCTGTTTAACTTGTGAGTGTTAAACGTGGTTGTGAGTTATGTTTTACAGTAACTGCTTCTTTTCAGTCCCTTTTCCTGCCAAGTGTTAGATACATTTCTTTAGAATGTTTTTTTTTCACATACTTTGAGCTGTTTTTCAACTTATAACAGTCTGGATTCCATGTTCACACTGCTTGTACTGCAGGAAATGCATTTTGAATTTATTCCTCATTTACAAGAAGTGAACTTTTAGAATATTAAAACAAGTAGCAGTAACACAAAAACAGAACATTTAAAACTAATCTAGTTAATTTTAAAACATATCCATGTAGTTTTTTGTGCTCATTATCTTTTAAAAAGTAGAATAATGAAAAGAAAAGGAAAGAAGAATGCAGTGGGAAGAAAAAAAGAAGACATTTGCAGACTTAAAAACACCCGGTGCTAATTTTTGTTTAGTGACATCTTGTGGTCATTCTAATTATAGCTCCTTTATCACATTACAAGTTGCTATAACGTTTTTTACACAAAATGATTTTTATAGACATTTGACTGAAAACTATTAACAGTAATTATAAACTTGCTCTGAGAGAAATACAGTTATTTGACTTCTCTGAAGATATTAATTTGCATATAACAGCATTTATATACATTACTTTTAATACAAGTTGTTGCCTTCTGTGCTATATGAAACAGTTTAGAGGAGAAGATGCTTAAAACACCTCAATCTGCTCAACAAATGTTGCCTTAATTGCTCAGAATCACTTTGCTAATTATTGGAAAACAATATTAATGAACAGATCTAACACTCCAAAATGTTCTACATTTGTTAGTGAAATATGTAATTTTATTTTATACTAAACTGACTTTTAAATCATTTCAATCATTTTTCATCTCCCACTGGTATGATGAATACAAAAATTTGATCTGCACATTTCAGAATATGGCAATGAAAAGTACTATAAGCAAATTTGTAAGTACATGATACTTAAATATAATCATAAAAGAATGCTTCCTGTACAAAAGTTAGATGTTAAATGTCTATTCCAAGTACTAGAGGTATTGATAGTAACATACATACATTGATAATACAAAAATAATTCACTTACAAACACTCACTCATTTGTATATTTACTCTCATGCATAGACGCATAGAACATATGTACTCTCTTAACTGTTAATATAAATATCAAGCACCTACTCATAATTTACAAACACATACACACAGTTATATGTATGCACATTCATGTAAATATATTATGAATATATAAGCACATACAATATATACAAATATGTAATTTTTAATTGTAGCACCTTTTAATTATGCTTCCATATTCTATTACTTTCACCTTTTCACCAATGTTATTAAATGAGTTTTAAAAGTTTTATGAGACATGATCTTGATATGTATTGGTGTTATGATGTCTAGAGTTTAATGTGTTCTAGGTGTTGTCAGTTTTATTTATTTCCTCCATATAAATGCTTAAATACTACACTATTTATAGTAGTTTCTATATTAGGACCAATTAGAAAAAAAATACTTTATAAAATGTCTTGATCAAATAGAAAAATTTGAAATGCATTATTTCTGGTATATTTTTGATATATTCAGAAATATATAATATTATTCTTTATTACTAACATTTCCAAAATTATATTTCTATTATCTTAAATATCAATATTTCTCAAAGTAATGCTTTATATTGTTTTTCCTTTAAACATGACTTAGGCATGCTGTAAATAGTTATAAGTAATATTGTTTTAAATTAAGAAGCAGTAGCAACTGTTTAGCTTGGTGACATTAAGATGGGTTGGTTGGTATGTGATTTGTATGATTATATCATCAGATCAGGAGATTTTCATTCCATGATGGGAGATTTGAATGTATATAAGTTTGAAATTTTGCATTTTTTTTTTTGTATCTCTCCATAACAACAATTATTAGTGTGTTTTTTATATTTTAAGCTAGATCCTCTAAAATTAGTATATTTATTTACATGTTCTTATGAATGACATGATTTCAATTACTAGTAAACTAAAATTAAAAGTATTTGACAGGTGACCAGGTAATATATAAACCTAACTTCCCTTTTGTGTATACCTCTTTATTGTACTTAATAGTAATTTAAAGTAATTAGGTAAGCCTAGGTATGAAAAAAAAGCATCTGATCAGATTCTCAATTAATTTTTATTTGTGTTAAGTACGAGCATTGTTTCTGTCTTATTTTTAAACAATATTTATTTGGTTTAAAACAATTAATTTGTTTTACAACAAACCTTTATGGTTGTTTTTAACTTTGAAATAATAATATTTTTAATTCCTTATGGTTCAAACTTTTGTTAGGAAACTGGTTGTTGCTTTTTGGTATTTCATTGTTAATACTTAAATATGTAATTATTTCATTTACCAATTATGCTAATCATTGGTTGATTAATTTATTGAGTTTAATATCTATGCATATAACTAAGGGGGTTACTTGTTTTAACTGTCTGATGAAGTTTGGTCACAGGTACCAAACAAAAGCGCTTACTTTGTGGTAAATAAAAGTTGGGTCGTGCAGCTGGTATTCCTGGCCTCGTCTGTTGGATTTGTGTTTGCTGATGTTCTTATGAATGTCGACATATAATTGTTTCTCATTAAACATCAGTGGACTTAATATTTCATTGAAGAGAAGTAACTAAAATATTTAAAATTTCATAAAGCTCACATAATTTTCTTACAAGAAACACATTTGTTATCTGAAGATGTAGATAGACTGATGTTAAAAGATTATTTGACTCTTTTGAGCTCTCATTTTAAATCAAAAAGGAAATGAACTCTTATTCTTTGGAGAAATTCACTACCTATGCCTAAAATATTAAATACCTATTCAGATAAAAATGGCATGTTGGGTTTAGCAGTAATAGAAATTGACAATACACACACACACACACACACACACACACACACACACACACATATATATATATATATATATATATATATATATATATATAGGATATATATAGGATCCGTACAAATGCTCGACTGCATATTTCACTGAATCCCAGTTTGGTGAGCATACTTGCGCGAACGTGCTTTTCACCGAAGCAGCACTTTTGCGTAAGTATGCTTGTTGTTCCAGTCGTACTACAGTGCAGTAAGGGAAATTCCTTTTTCCCCACTGTAGTGCTACATCGGAGTGAGAATATTAAAGTAGGGGGTGTGCAGGGGGCTTGCCCCCCCTGCATTCAAGTAGATTTTGTGGGTTTTTTTGTATACTTTAATGAAAGCACTTTTTCGATGAAAGTACTTTCGTTAAAGTGCGTTCAGTGGTAATGGATTTGGGCTTTTGATCTTTCTATCAAAAGTCCTAGATCTATATATATATATATATATATATATGTTTGCGAATTCTTACTGGACACCTGGAATTGGAGCCAAAGTTGCTAAGAAATATATGGATATTATAACCTTATATACAAAAGGTGTATTGATTATTGCAGAAGATTTTAACTATATTCTTTCTAGAAAAGACACAACTACTGATAAGGTTCCTAAGCTATCCTCAGTAGCTAAACACTTAGATCATTTTATTAATTCTCAACATTTGAGAGCTACCTATGATATTAAATCAACTAACTATCTTAGCTTTACACATTATTCTTATAGATTTGGCACCCAGACAAACACTGATAAATTGTTTACTTCTAGTAGTTCATTTACTAAAATTGAAGATGTATTGATAACTTCATGTCCTTTATCTGACCACAATGCTATTACATTTATGTTAAAGTTATAGCCAAGTAATTTGATTTATTATCAGAGAATACCTGTTGATTTAGTAAAATAAAAAGACTTTAATGAATGATGTCTAAAAGAAAGACACCAGTACATTGAAAATAAGAATAATGGAGAAGTTTCAGAAGTAATTTGGTGGGATTCTTTAAAAGCTTATGTATAAGGAAGAATTAAAATTGGTACATATTATAAAAGAGTAAGATAAAGAGTTGATGTCTTTGCAGTCTAATATAGATAAATTAAAATCAAATTTAAAACCTTATGAGTTAAAATATTAATTCAGAAACATATTGATGTACTTCACCACATAATATCAATAAATCTGGAAAAACTAAAATTACAAACTTACTCAATAAACCTAAAAAGCTTACAAAGGTTGGCTGTTAGATCTACAAAAAAATACTAATATATTAAATAAATAATTTACAAACAAAGTGATAAAAATGACTGTTTAAAAGACATACTAGAATGCTTTAGAAATATTATGAAGAAATGATTAACAAAGAGACAGATTTAGAAATCAGCAACACAACAGATGACTTTTTGAAAGACGATATATGGTTTAAATTAACCAAAGAACAAAGATCCAAAATTGACAAGTCATTCTCTTTTAAGGAGTTAAAATGAATAATCTTATACAAAATAAAGCCCCTGGTCTTGATGGTATAATCCCAGAATTATAGAAATTGTTCCCAGAGAATATTTTAAATATCCTATTAAAAGTTTTTGAACAAGTTAAACATCTGTCAACTATCCCCCTCCTAGAAATATTCCCTGATATCTCCATCTTGAAACCAAACAAAGATTATGACTTATGTTCTTCTTATCATCCTATTTCATTATTAAATGTTGATTATAAAATATGTATGTCTATTCTTGCAAAAATATTGCACCTTATTATGCCAGGATTAATAAATGATGATCAGATTGGCTTTATTCTACATAGAAAGCTCAGGATAACATAATTGGACTTAATACTTTAATAGTTATGGCTAATAAAAACAAAAAGAAGTAACTATAATAAGTCTAGATATAAATAAGGATTTAGATTTTATTAGTTGGAATTATTTGTTCAAAACACTCTTAAAAAATATGAATTTTCCCTAGATTTTATAAATCTTACAACTAATCTATATAATTTATTCTCTTTTAGTGAAATTGGGTATTTGCTTTCTAGCTCTTTCAAAATATTAAAAGGTACAAACCAGGAATTTCCCTTGTCACATCTATTATTTGAAATAGCAATCAAACCTTTTGCAAACTTTATTAGAGCTAATAGTAAAATTCAGAGATTCTCAATAGATGAAAGTTATCCCTGTAAAATTAAATTATTTGCAGATGACATTTTAATAACAAGTGATGATGTTGAAACTTCAATAAAAAATGTAAGTACGTATATTAATTACTTTAAAAAAGCATCAGGTTTAATGTTTAACCCAGATAAAACAGAAACTTTACTTATTAATAAAAAAGTTAATAATTATTTAAGAAACTATAAGAATTTCATTTGGAACAATTCATAAATTAATTATCTTGGAATTATAATTAAATTTACTGTAAAATCCACTTGGAAATCCATTCATGAAAGATTAATAAATAATAACAGCTATGTTGTAGAATCTTTCTATAAATTTGGATTCATAAATTTTAATGGATCTTGAAAAACTTATATTTAAATGAAAAGAAAAAAATACTATTCCTCTCCCTTCACTGATTACATCCTTATAAATTTTAAAAGATTCATGAATTCTTATTATTATAGTTCATTGTTTATTGTTTTTATTTTTCCATATATCAAATACTGCAGGTTGTTTTGGAACTTTTAATATAAAGAAAATGCTAGACTTTACAGATGCAAATTTAATCTTTTGGCATCAATTATTAATCGGAAATAAATCACATAATACAGATTATTGTCTTGCATGACATTGTTTAGAAAATAATAATTGGTTGACTATACGATCTTGTATAAAATATGTTAGTGTTAAAATCAACATCTCCATGAATTTTCAAACAAAACATATTCCAAAGATACTTGAGTTTTTTTTTTTTTTTGCAGAATCAATAGTAACTCAAATAAGAATAAATCATATATATCTTCTTCTTCTTCTTCTTTTGGCTTTTCCTGGTTAGGGGTTGCCACAGCGGATCACCTGTCCGCTCATATATATCAATAATTTATAAAATAAGAGAAGAGTTTCATTCCACAGATTCATTATTTTGGAATTACTCAGCTAAGATTATTGAGAATGCCTTTTCTGATGAAGATAAATGTTTAATTCTTAAATCTACAGGAAAATATATGTCTTCTTTATTGGAAAATATATACACAAAGATTTTTTTCACAGAGCTTTTTTAACTCCACATAAAGTCACTTTAATATATAACTATGGGAAAATTAATTGTTGGAGGTATAATGAAGTCTCTAATGCAGATTGGTTTCATATGATATTGGATTGCAAAATAGTAACTCATTTTTCGGTTAAATTTAAAAAATTTTGCCCAAGCATTGTTGACAGATAACTCCTTGATCTTATTTAATGCTCCAGTTCCTGATTCCATTCTTAGTGTGCAGGTGCCTCTCCTTTGGTCCATTTTAGCTATAGCAAGAAAACTAGTCACAAAAAATTGGGAAACATAAAACTACTATTTCTTTCACTGAATTAATTAATTTAGCAAGAAAAGTCTGTAAACAAGAATTAACTGCCAAAATGAAAACTTTGAATATTACCAGTTGGATTTGGTCAACATTAAGTGATTGGGTCAATGTCTGTTAATCGACCATTCAGAATTTCGAATACTAGATATTCAAATGGGGAAGTTCGAAAAATGAAAATGTCAAAGCCACGGAAATACAAATTCTTACCCAGGGAAAGAATTTGGTAGGCTTTTTCTGCGGCTTTGACATTTTCTTCACTTTGCTGTGAAAGTTACGGATCGGGTTAAGGTAAGTGCGCGAGTGTGACGGGCGTTGGGGTAGAGTGTGGGTAAGGTAAGTGTGTGAGTGTGATGGACATTGGGGTAGGTTGCGGGTAAGGTAAGTATGCAAGTTTGATGGACAATGGGGTAGGGTGCGGGTAAGGTAAGTGTGTGAGTGTGATGCACTTTAGGGTTAAGGTGCGGTTAAGGTAAGTGTGCGATAGTGACGGACTTTAGGGTTAGGGTGCGGATAAGGTAAGTGTGCGATAGTGACGGACCTTAGGGTTAGGGCTTGGGTTAAGGTTAGTGCATAGATAGTTGTGTATGTGAGGTGTAGTGAAGGCTTATGAGGTTTTTGGTGTGCTTGCGTTGTGTGTGTATTTTTCTGAACAGTGACTTTTTTCCCTGGGAAAAAAATTTGCTGTTCTGGGGTTTTGATGTTTTCACATTTCGAACTTCCAAGTTCGAACATATGGTGTTCGAAATTTTGGAAGTTCGATTATATGACATAGACCCAACTGATTTACTTGATAAATATTAATGATTTAATTTTCTATGTTTGATTTTATTGTGAGCATCTGAAAATAGTTATGCCTTTGTTCTATTTATCTTTAAATAATTTTGGACAATCTTTGTTTTAAATGAATAAAAAGCAGTTTAAAAAAACTCTTATCCATGGACCCTCATCAAATTTGGATTTATCAAAGTAAGTTCCTATATCTTTAATTTCATTAATTTCTTGAAAAAGTAACTAAAGCATTGTCTAAAGGTTATGCAGTGCATATAGCATATCTGGACCTAGTCAAGACCTTTGACACTATTCCCTATGCTGGCATTACTGACAGGCATGTACATCTAAATGTAAATCTTTATGTTATTTGTTGAATAGTTAGCTGGTTGTCTGACAGATCCCATGTGGTTACAGTTGCAGGTGCTACTTCTGAAAGCAAAAAAAAGTGGTATACCACAGGGCTCAGTGCTGGGCATCTCCTATGTGGGATCTGTTTCTCAGGCCTTCAGTGATAACACTCCTAGCCTATGGTTATCTTTAATTTTGAAGATAACTTAATTGGGTGGCACTGTTTGGTTTTCCAGTAACTCACAATTACTTCAGCATTGGGTAGATGACTTTAACAACTGGTGCAAAGTCAATGCTCTGAAATTAAAAGTGAAAAATATGTAGCATATTTCATTTTGGTAAACAAAACATTTTCATGTACCATTGATGGAAGACACACCACTCCAGTCAAACACTGTTGGAAGGGATCTAGATATCCTTGATGATAATTCCTTATTCTTTGACCATCATGTCTTTGTAATAGAAAATCTTCTACCTGGCGCATCCGATTTACAAAGGCATCTCCACTAGATCCAAAGAAGTCCTAATTCCCCTTTACTCATTGCTCATCAGACCGATTATTGAACGTAATACAACATTTGGCATGTGTTTGTATAAATACATCACTCAGCTTGAAAGGTTTTAGAGGTTTGTAGCTAAAAAGATCTGTGACCTCAAAACTTTTAGTTGTCATGACAGTCTGGCAGTCTCCTCTTTGTTCTCAGTCTCAGACTCCTCCTTGGAGATCTCTAGCTAGACTTTTGAGCCATAAAAGTTTAAATTCTCTTAGACTAAACATTCCTTTATAGAACATATGGTACATCAAATCTTTAGTTAGCTTAACTAAGCATTCATCAACAGATAAATAAGACACAATTGTGTGATTCATTCACATCACAGTGTATCCTTCACCTCTGAACAAACTTCCACTACAGGTTAAACAGAATAGCACCCTTGCCACCTTCCTAGATAATTGAATGGGAAGCTCAAATTCTCCTATGGTCTGCCATTTTTTTGCATCATAAAGGATGAGGAAATTTTGGAAAAGTTTTTTTTTTCTTTTGGCTAGGCTTGTAGTGGTTATCTATGCACCTAAGAAGCAATGTATCTGGTGAATTCTGTTCTATAGCCAGGCTGCACCCTAGCTATCAAGATGTAAAAATGCAGCTACATGATCCCATTGGTGCCAAGCCGCTGTTGATAATATCGGGCTACAAGTCTGAGGTTCCTCTGTAGCTTAAAAAATGTATATTCAACTTCTTTCACCTGTGATCCCATTACTCATAAAGCTCCTGTTATTCTGACTATCCCACATCACTGAATTTTATGTTATGCTGAAAACAATTAATGATTTTGGTCACTGAAATGCTTGTTGTCTCAGAAAGTTAATAGATAATGAAGGGCTAGCCCTGGGGTGTTTCATAGTATAGGCACATGTTTATAAATGGAACTGTACAACAACACAAAGAAGTTTAACAGAAAGGTTTATTTTATGACTACCTTGCAAATTGGGTGCAGGCTTAGAAATGCCACTTTTTGGAGAACAGTATTTTTTTTATTTATATCTTATTAACCAACCCCTGATGCTGTGCTTCAGATATATACTGGGTTATGAACCTGATGGACATGTTTGTTGAGAATCAAATGGCAAAAAATAAAGAAGATTAATTGCTCTGTACGATTGCTGTTGGTAGTTTACAATACACGCCCATTTATCTGAAATAATTTTACTGCTGCAGACATGAGAGGTTAGTAAATATATATATTTTATACTATACTATATCTTTCTCCCTGAGCAATAGCCATATATGCCCCCAGAATAACCCAAGTGTAATACATCATAGTAGACAATGACACTAAAATGTCTGTACATGCTTATGTCTGAGACAGTATATCAATTCCAAACATTTTGAATAGCCCTAAAATATTTTTTATAACCTCAGATTGCAATTCTATCCATAAGGAATTAACAGCTACTTGATGCTGGATTTGACCACAATATGCTAGATGCTTCATACTATGGTGTGAATGTGATCCACAGCCATGTTAGAAATGAAAATAAAAAATATTTTCTGGAGAAATATATATGAATTTTTACTTCTGATACAATGACAACTCTAAAAAGCTATATTTATAACCAGTACTGTATTCTTTATACTAAGCACAAGTCATATGCCACCCCCACTGCAAATTAAGTTCAAAACAAAACATCTGCTTGTAACAGTGAAATAACAATGATCCCTTGCATATGGAAGTTATCTATAAAAAGGCCATATATTAGTTTCCTTATCAGAGTCATACTATGACAATCAGTAAAAAAGCACCTAGAACTACAATTATACCCACAAGAATTTAAATGCAGCTCAACACTGGATTTCTGTCCAAGGAGTTTAACGATGTGGACATCCTACAACAGGGCCTCACTGAGACAGATGCCTGGTGTCAAAACCATGGCCTCAAGCTCAATGCCAAAAAGTGCATTGTCATCCCTTTTGGTAAAAACTCTGCACACATGAACTACCATATAGTCGGTAGTCTACTTAACACTGAAAGTGTGATAAGAGACCTTGGGACACAGGTGGACAGTAATCTCTCCTTTGATAATCACATTGCCATAGTAGTCAGGAAATCCATTTATGTAGCACACCTCATCACAAAAGGTTTCTCATCCAGGAAAAAAGAGGTAATTGTTCCCCTCTACTCATCACTCATTAGACCCATTATAGAGTACAATGCCCCTTTTGGTATGTACCTCACATGACATCTACAACAACTGGAAAGGCTGCAGAAATACCTCACAAAGAGAATTACCAGCCTCAAGCAGATGTGCTACACAGACCGTCTAAAAAAACTCCAGCTTTACTTCGTCGCATATCGCCTACTCAGAGGTGATCTCTGCCTAACATACAAAACTATGTCAAACTCAGAGCTGTTGGACATACTCCACTTAAAGAAATCCCAATCCCTCCAAGCTACATGTTCTAGGGGCATACACCTTGTCACCACAATAAACAGAACATGTTGGAGCGATAGATTCCTGTCCCAGAGATTTCCCATACTCTGGAACAAACTACCTATCTATATCAAGCAAAGCTCCTCATTAGCACTCTTCAAGAAAAATCTTGATGATTGGATGGGAAATAGGAAATTCTCCCCGGGGATCACTTCTGTGGCTCTGCTCGACAGGGGCACAGTAAAATAATTTTCTTGGGTGGCAAAAGCCAGGGTACCTTTTTGGCTAGGCTTATATAGGCCCTAAGGCCAATAGGCTAGTACCTACCTTTGAACCTATGAGTGTAAGACAATCCATGACACAAGAAATATGACTTATTTTACTTCTGATGTAATAACAGCATAGTTATATACATATATATGGTTTCACTTTGAAAACTCAAAATACTGAAATGTCGAATTACAGTATCTCAAGACCATAATGGCAGAACTCAAGAATCACAATTGTTTAGAATGTCAAAAGTCACTTTACTGAAAGTTCAAAATATTGAATATTAGTATGTGACTTTTTTTTTTGAAGCCCCTCACCACTTGAGGAACCATTGCATTCAATATTGCAACATCCAATCCATCACTACATGCTAGTGAAACAGCAAGTCAGAAGTCCAGTCTTCAGTTAAAAGAACACTCCTCTGTTTAAACTCAGGCTATGCTAAATGTCTCAGCAGTTTTAAATGGAGATCGCAGTACAGTGAGGACTGGGAAATTTACCCTTTTCTCACTGTAGTGTGATCTTGGAGTTGGTATATAAAATTTAGGGGGTGGGGTGCATCCCCCCACATGGGGGTGCAGGGTTGCTTGCCCCATTGCAGAAGCTCTGAGACTGATTTAGAATAGCTGAGTTTAAATGGGGGAGTGTTTCTTTAAGAGAAGACCGGACTTCTGACTTTCTATATTTAGAACTTTCAGTGTAGTGACTTTTGACATTGTAAGCAAATTAGATTTTTGAGCTCCGAAATTATAGTCTCGAGATACTGAAATTCATCATTTCCGTATTTCAAGCTTTCAAAGTGAATATATATATATATATATATATATATATATATATATATATATATATATATATATATATACGGGAACCAATCCATGAAAGAACACTAACCCGGCAACCAGATCACTGAGACCAGATCGCCGACAGAGCAGATCTCTGACAATGGTAAGTATAAGTAGTGCGGAATGGGATGTATTCCCATTTCCACAATTTGGTGTGATCTCGGAGTTGGTATATTTAAGTAGGGGGGTTGTAGTGAGGCTTGCCCCCTCTACTATATACGTAGGTTCATAAGTTGGTACTAGGCTATTGGCCCTAGGGCCTATACAAGCCTAGCCATAACAATTCCCTGGCTATTTCTTCCCACACTATTTACTTCCCTGGACCCCTGTCTAGCAGGGCGACTGGCGTGATCCCCGGGGTGAATTTCCTTTCTCCCATCCAATCATCAAGGTTCCTTTTGAAGAGGGCCAAAGAGGTGCTCTGCTTGACATGTATGGGCAGTCTATTCCAGAGTCTGGGGCATCTCTGAGTCAGGAACCTATCCCTCCAGCATGTTTTGTTTATTGTGATGACAAGATTTGAATCCCTGGAGCATGTGGCTCTGAGGGATTGGGATTTCTTTAAGTGTAGCATGTTCAACAGCTCTGGGTTTGACATGGTCTTGTATATTAAGCAGAGATTGCCTCAGAGTAGATGATATGCGACAGAGTATAGCTGGAGTTTTTTAAGGCGGTCAGCATAGGGCATCTGCTTTAGGCCTGTTATTCTTTTAGTGAGGTACTTCTGCAGCCTTTCCAGTTGTTGCAGATGTCTTGAGAGGTACATACCAAATGGGGTGTTGTATTCTATAATGGGTGTAATGAGGGATGAATAGAGTGGGACAATGACCTCGTTTATTCTGGATGAAAAGCCCTTAGTGATGAGGTGTGCCACATAGAAGGATTTCCTGACTGTTGTGGTGATGTGGTTATTGAAGGTGAGACCACTGTCCACCTGTGTCCCTAAGTCTCTTATCACACGTTCGGTGTTTAGTGTACTGCCACCTATATGATAATTCATGGGTACATGTTTTTTTCCCAAAGGGGATAACTATACATTTCTTGGCATTGAGCTTGAGCCCATGGCTCTGGCACCAAGCATCTGTTTCTGTAAGGCCCTTTTGTAGAGTATCCACATCATTTGGGGATTCAATAATGGCTCCCAGTTTCTTTTTGTTTTTTATTTTATTGCAGAAATGGTAATACATTCCATTCTGCAGTAGTTATACTTACCATTGTCAGTGATGTGTTGTGTTGGCGATGTGGTCTCGGAGATTTGGTCGTCGGGTAAGTTTTCTGTCGTGGATCTGATATGGATCCATATATACATATATATATATATATATATATATATATATATATATATATATATATATATATATATATATATATATATATATATATATATCACACACACACACACACACACACACACACACACACACACACACACACACACACACACACACACACACACACTTTCCTTCTGATGTAATAGCAATACTGTTAAGATATATTGTATTGTGAATATGGGATGCATTCCACCTATTTAGAAAGTATGCACTCACTCCTCCTTATTGCCTAATAAAGTATACTGAAACTTGTTAGCCTGGTACATTCTAATGGTCACATAAGTCTATTGGTTGATACTCTCAATTCAGGGTTATGTCGCTTGAAAGAGTTTTGACATTTTCTATAAAACTTTCAGCAGTAAAGCTGGATATTCAACTATAAACTGTGGTTAAGTTAACAGCAGCACACTAAATTTGCGAGTGACATGTAACAGTCCCCATAATGATTTATCTTTCTTTTTGTACAAACATTTTAAATGCAGGAAAGATTGATTTTTGATGAAATAAATAGTAAGCTTTGTTTTTATGCTATAAAACAATATGCATTTATGATTTTATGTATTGCTTCCTCACCCCCTAGAAGAAAAAGTAAAAATGGTCATCTTTCTTTGGATTTCATGTTTTTGTTTCTTTTATCTGTTACTATTTTATGAGCTAAAAGGTGTTGTATAGCTACTTGTTTAAAACCCTCCCAAGAGATATTTATCATATCTAGCCATTTAAAAGCTATATACAGTTTCATTAGTAGAAGTTCAGATATTAAATAATAACTTGGATATTACAAATGTATATACTCTCTAAATAACTGTGGAATTAACAGTGAAAGCATCTATGTACATAGTGTAACTAGATATGTTGTACGACCTATATCCTGTGGTATTTGACATCAATGTATAACATATATACGGTCATGTTGTAAGATGGTTTTTATTTGTGACATTTATTAATGTAAAAATAAAAATAAAAATTATTGAAAAAAAAAAGATGTTAAAAACTTCAGAGTTCAAACACACACAAAAAAAATGGTCATGTTTCTTATGAAATGTATCTAATGGGATCTGGGCTAAGGATGTTGTAGAATTATAAACAAAGTAACAACTTGAAAGCTAAAACATGGGTTATGTCTTCAATGGTTTGCTACACTAAGACACCAGATGTATATCCTTTTACACACATACTATCTTCCTAGAATGTGTCCCTTCTGATAGGTATACCACCTTTGATTGTGGAGACATCACATAAATATAATGCTCATAGTGATGTACTTCAGCATGCTTCTTTCAAACACATACAGTGCTACTTAATGAGACATAGCAGTCATTAAAAGAAACTTTGTAACTATCCTTTGCTTTTATACACGTACACAGTGGGCTGGCATTCTGTTTGTAATTAGTCTCTGCTTTGTACCCAGTAAGTGCTGGTTCCAGCTCCATTGTAACCCTAAACTAGATTAAGCAGAAAAATGAATACTGAATAAATATACTAATGAAATAACTACAAATTGTTGTGAGGATGGGAACATTTTTTTTAATTTTAAAATAAGATAAAAATGTAAGTCTGAGCTATCTCAGCACCCATGGGTCTGGCCATCAACTGTGAAGGCAGGAAAACTCATAAACTTTAGTTATGATTTTAAGCAGTGAATGAAGGTTGTGTCCCTCCTTCTGCTATGAGGTGTGAGCAGAGAATCCCTCATAGAAACCCCTGAAATTCAAATTATCTATTTTTATCTTCTAGTTGTAAATTACTGGGTGTTAGCAAATTGTGAATCAAACAACTGCACTATGTCCATTTTTCAAAGAAACATAGTCCTACCTGTCTAGTTTCAGCAAACATGGTTGGATATTTACCCACGATGCCTGTCTCCCCATACCACCAAGCTCTTTACCTATTTGGCTTCTCATTCTCTTTTGGCTGTTCCCATTAGGGGTCGCCACAGTGGATCATCTGTTTCTATTTATTCCTGTCCTCTGTATCTTGCACTGTCACACCAACCACCTGCATGTCCTCTCTCACCACATCCATAAATCTAATCTTAGGCCTGGCAGCTCCATCCTTAGCATTCTTTTTCCAATATACTCAGCATCCCTTCTCAGTACATGGCCAAACCAACACAAACTTGCCTCTCTGGCTTTGTCTCCAAACCATCCAACCAAAGCTGACCCTCTAATATACTGATTCCCAATCCTGTCCATCCTTGTCACACCCAGTGCAAATCTTAACATCTTTAACTCTGCCGCATCCAGCTCTGACTCTTGCCTTTTTGTCAGTGCCACCATCTCCAACCCATATGACATAGCTGGTCTCACTACCCTCTTGCAGACCTTCTCTTTCACTCTTACTGGTACCCGTCTATCACAAATCACTCCTGCCACTCTTCTCCACCAATTCCACCCTGCCTATACTCTCTTCTTCACATCTCTTCCATACTCACTATTACTCTGAACTGCTCTGCTGATCCCAAGTACTTAAACTCAACCACCTTAGCCAACTCTACTCCCTGCAACCTCACCATTCCTCTATCCTCCCTCTCATTCACACATATGTTCTGTCTTAGTCCTGCTGACCTTCATTCCTCTCCTCTCTAGAGCATATCTCCACCTCTCCAGGGTCTCCTCAACCTGCTCCCTACTCTCACTACAGATCGCAATGTCATCTGCAAACATCATAGTCCACGGGGCCTCCTGTCTGATTTTGTCTGTCAACCTGTCCATCACCACTGCAAATAAAAAAAGGGCTCAGAGCTGATCCTTGATGCAATCCCACCTCCACCTTAAACACATTCGTCAGTCCCAGCGTAGACCTCATCACTGTCACACTACCCTCATACATATCCTGTACCACTCTTACATGCTTCTCTGCCACTTCTGACTTTCTCATACAATACCACAACTCTTCTCTAGGCACCCTGTCATATGCTTTCTTTAAGTCCACAAAGACACAATGCAACTCCTTCTGACTTTATATTTCTCCATCAACACTGTCAGAGCAAACATCGCATCTGTAGTGCTCTTTCCTGGCATGAAACCATACGGCTGATCACTAATCATCACCTCCCTTCTTAACCTAGCTTCCAGTATTCTTTCCCATAACTTCAAGCTGTGACTGATCAATTTTATCCATCTGTAGTTAGTACATCTCTGCACATCACCCTTATTCTTAAACATAGGTACCAAAACACTTTTTCTCCACTCCTCAGGCATCCTCTGACTTTCCAAGATTTTATTAAACAATCTGGTTAAAAACTCCACTGCCATTTCTCCTAAGCACCTCCATGCTTCCACTGGTATGTCATCTGGGCCAACAGCCTTTCCATTCTTCATTCTCTTTACAGCTGTCCTTACTTCCTCCTTGCTAATCTGTTTCACTTCCTGACTCACTATCCCCACATCATCCAACCTTCTATCTCTCTCATTCTCTTCATTCGTCAGCTCCTCAAAGTACTCTTTCCATCTGCTCAACACACTCTCCTTGCTTGTGAGTATGTTTCCCTCACGATCCTTTATCACCCTTACCTGCTGCACATTTTTACTAGCTCGGTCCCTCTGTCTAGCCAATTGGTACAGGTCCTTTTCTCCCTCTTTAGTGCCCAACCTTTCATACAACTCTCCATATGTCTTATCCTTAGCCTTTGACACCTCTCTCTTTGCCATGTGCCTCATCTCCTTATACTCCTGTCTACCTTCTTCATCTCTTTGACAATCCCACTTCTTCTTCGCCAGCCTCTTCCTCTGTTTACTCTCCTGTACTTCCTCATTCCACCACCAGGTCTCCTTGACCTCTTTCATCTGATCAGATGTCACACCAAGCACCTTTACAGCTGTCTCCCTTACCAGCTCTGCTGTAGTACCCAGCTGTTCAGTAACTCTTCACTTCCCCCCAGTGCCTGTCTTAACTCTTCCCTAAACTCCACCTCACAATCACCCTTTAAAACTTCCACCATTTAATCCTTGCAACTGCTCTCACCCTACTCCTCCTCTTCTTGATCACCAACGTCATCTTACAGACCACCATTCTATGCTGCCTAACTACACTTTCCCCTGTCACCACTTCACAGTCTCCAATCTCCTTCAGACTTTACCTATTTGGCTGATTTATATTTATCAGTTTATTGTGTTACTGCATCAAAATATATTTTCTTTCAGGCCAGAAATGAAAACTAAAGACTCTACAGTTATGCCACATTAAGCTAACAGGAAATGCTATCTTCAGGAGAATGCTTACTTATTTTGCCTTTTATTTTATTTGTTTATTAGCTGGTTAGCTCACTGGAGTGTATCAGCTCATAGCTTTAATGAGCTGTGCTAACTGCCAGACAGTTTTATTTTTATTGAGAAGTTGGGTAAGGTATACTAGAATATTGTGATGATCTTCTTCCGTGATCTAATTACAAAATGAGAATGAACAGTCATAGGACAGTTGGACAAACAGCTATAAAAAGTAAAAACAACATATTGTGTGAGTTATAGTATTTAACACAAGAAACAAGTACTGTAGGAGAGACAGGAAACAGAGAAATAGCATGCAAGCAGTTAAGTTGTAGAAAGAAAGGTAGTCACACATAATTAATAAATCATTATTTAAGACAACCACTGAAGGGAAGCTTTACTGAAGGGAAAAGGAGTCTTATAAAGTGATTTCCAAACCTCCAGAGATGCAATAGGCAGATTAGTTACTTATGTTTTAATCAATAAAATTACATTTCAGGTTAAAATGACTTACGTCTGAACATACAGAGGATTAAAGGCAAGGAGTGAAGAAACTTGAGTTCAATTGTTATATTGTATAAAAGTGAAAAAGCAAGGTTATTATAGTGAGCTCAACATTTCATAGAAGAAAGTGTGGATTAAAGCTGAAACTCTCTGACATAACCTTATACAAATGCTAGTGAAAGAATAAATTACACTGGTTCACTTTAAAGAATTATTTACTGAAAATGTTCCCTTCTTTTATGTTTTCAGTGTTTTAAATATGTTCAGAAGGGCCTTCTAAATAAATCCTCAGCACTGCTTGCACTGTACTGTCTACCTGCATTATTACTTTGAAATTCTGAAAAGGTACAACTGATCGTATACTTATGTTGAAATTGTTCTAAAGGAGTGTGAAAGCTTTTTCAGGACACCTACAGTTTTGATGAATCCAGCTACATCATCTTAGGTTTAATGCTGTTAAAAACTTGAAAACACAACATGATGAGCCCCATATAAGCTCTGCCACAGATTCCTTCTACTGCCTTATCTGACCCAGCATTCAACATAGACTTGTCTTGTAAATATGAAAACACAGCTTATAATGAAATAATGGATGGCCTTCAAATATGGTGTCATCTGTATAGCGGCTGTTGGTAAATGATTTAGTGTAATGCTTTCTCAGCTTAACAGCTTTTTGAAAGAACATTACCCTCTTGCAACTAGCAATAATAAAAAGGATTAGTAAAAGAGACCAATAAGCTCCATTAAACTATCAGGTATAAAAATAGCAGACTGGCTTTAAAAACGGTTTGTCATAATGATTTGTACATCTTTCTTGCAGGTTTATGTGTGAAATATATCACTAACATATTGTTTCATTATTTCTAAAAGCTTACATGTTTTCTTAATTTGTATGAAATATATGCAGTGTACAGCACACTAAATAATACAGAATTGGTCTTAAGCATGATAAACAATATACTATTTAAATATACTAAATGGAAGGACAAGTTCAAAAACAATCTATATTTGCCTTTGTCTTGTGATTAACATATCATGGGAGTATATTACTACACCGTGATCATGTGGTTTCAGGATGCTTTGTGTCTGAATGATTGCTTACCACAACACAGACCACTCAGGTATGCCTCCGGCAAGTGTTACCATGTTGTGATTTCTGTGTTGTGTAACTTCAACACTTGTAAAGATTTTTTTTCTCCTGACATTTGAGGATTAGTTGTGGGCTTTGTGACAGTTTGGATGCTGTGCTTAGTTCCTGACCTGCTGGAATGACGCACATGGGAAACAATTTAATATATTAATGTGTGGGGAGAAGGATGCATAGTGTTTCTGGTAGAATTTTATTGATTTCTTGGTGATGTAAGATCAGATTAGAAAACTTGAGGTGTCTGGTTGTGTAATACATATTAGTCATGCATATATTTATTACTATCAAGCTAGTACTATTTTCAGCACCATAACTTGCTATACATGATGTGCTATGGCATGCCTTATTGTAGTACATATCTTGTAATGTATTACTTTAATTGCAATTAAACCCAATTACAAAGACATGCATTTGGAACATTTCTCCCTGGGCCTCCATTGAAAACTGGCTTTGTTCCAAGTTGGACTTTCCTGGTCAACAAATGTTAAATAAATAAATAAATAAAGAAAATAAATAAAACAAACACCAAAATGGCTATAAGAATGTAAGGGATTTGATCAAAGAGATTAATATTATTTTCACTTCCAAAGTAATGCCCAAATGACTATTGTCAGAACTCTTATGTATTACTGTAAGTCATGAGGAACATACTATAACAGCAGAAATTTGGCTTTATCCCTGCCATCTGAGGTGACAACTTGCCTATTATGCCATCCTTCCGTATTACTTTCAGTCACTTTTTCCCCAGTGATACTTTTCTGCCGTCAACTCCTTTCATACTTCCAGCAGATCATCTACTTTATCAGCAATTTGATCATTAGAATTTATGAAAATCTTTTTACATTTTCATTTATCGCATCAAATGTAAAATACATTCTTAGATCAATTCTCCAAATACCTGCTTATCTGTTTCAAGGTCAGAGGAAATCCACAGCCTGTCCTGGCAATCAGTAGGTTTAGGCCAGATAAGCAACCAAAGCAGTAGCATGCAATCTATCACATCACACACATACACACACTGACAGTGTGCAGACTCACCAATTTACCTGCTTGGGTTCAAATCCCACATGAGAGCTAATACTTTCCTTTCACTTCTGTGATTCTAACAGTGCCAAACAAGAGAGCTTTCTCTGTATATATGTGTGTGTGTGCGTGTGTGTGTGTGTGTGTGTGTGTGTGTGTGTGTGTGTGTGTGTGTGTGTTTGTGTACGTGTTGTGAAGTTGACCTTGATCACCATCCTGGGGATTTCCTAGCGAAAAGAATAAGGCTCTAAAGGGAAAAACTCCACACCTATTTAACCAGAGAGCCTTACTGGCCCAGTGACAGTGAGACTGACAATGTATGCTGGAGGTCTTGAGGTCGATTCTCAAATGAGAGCTGATATTATCCTTTCACTTTTGTGATTCAGTTCACCTGCAGTGCCTCTTTGGGATGTGGTAGCTCTAGCACATGGTGAAAATTCACAATGACAAATATATGCTATGCAAACTTCACACAGAAGGAACTCTAGCTGAGAATCAAACTGGAAAACCAAGCACTGTGAGGCATTGACACTAACCTTTGTACAGCTGTAGCACACACACTTTTAAGTGCAAATTCACATACTTTCTAGAATAGATCATAATGAAAAAGTTGTTGTTTATCAACATATCAACAAGAAAAGCATCAGTATTAGGGGGACATTTCATAGCAGTTAATCATTTTAAAAAGAACAATGTTAGACATTTAAATGGTTGCATATGTATAGCAATCAGAATTCAAAGCTTTTGAAAAGATGTAGTGTCCTGTGAGTGTACTGCAACAGTGTAGTATGGTTCAGTGGAGAATTAGTCAGTGTGTTTGTTGGATTACATTTTAATCCACTATATAGTTTCCCACTGTAAAAGGATGGTGTTTGTCACTTCCAGTCCTATCTGGATATTCCTTCAAACTGATATTCTTTCTTGTGTCATATTTCTAATAGCATGGTCATCACAAGCCTTGATATATATGAAAAAAAGGAAGTTTTGTTTTAAATTTAGGCTGGAAATCAGAAAGATGTTGCTCTGTGAATAAGTTTAGTATGTGGTAGTCAAAAAGGACTTATATATGGCACTTTGTGTATCATGGAGTTATGAAGGTATAATGCTCATACATAATAGTACTTCCCTGCTGGTGTTCTTGGTACTCTGTTTATAAGTGAGTTACTACAATGTATTGATGATACACAACAATGATTCAGAGACAAGCTCTTGAAGCTCGGCATATAGATGAGCCACACCATTGTAATGCTAATACATTGGAGAGATTCAGAAATACGACTCTTGGTACATAGTGCAATGCTGATACACAAACAGCATTTTGACACAGGGGGACTTCTACTGCAGTGTATATCTCTATGCAGCAGCCTGGCACTTCAAAGACTATATTTTCACAGAACAATATAGGATAAATCTGAGGGGCTGAGCAGAGGGTACAAGAATCTACTTGATTCAGAGACACAGAAATAGAGAATAAAGTGTATTAAATTACAGTAACTCCAAGATAGCTCATCTAACTGCTTGTTAAAATGGAGTAAAAGTGAAATAAAGCAAAATAAAATGACAGGTTTTAAAAAGTCAACAGACGTGAATGTGCTCCCAAGTATGTTGCTAGAGTAACTTTTAAGGAAATCTGAAAGGAAGAGATAGAGAGAGAAAAAGATTACAGCAGTCAGAAGATACAAAGGTAGAATCAGTTAATAGATATTGACAGGTCAGAAGCAAAACCTGTATTACCTCCAAAACCAACCCAATTAACACATTAAAGCAACATTGCTGGTTTAATGGGCACACAATCATTAAGGCCATACTCCCTATGTGCACCCAGTCTCAAGATCCACTGCAGTTCAACAGTTTCTGTTCGGTTAACAAAATCACCCAACCTTAAACACTCTACCAATACTTGTAGTACTTGCAACCAGCAACCAGCATTAAAAAGCAGGAAATTGAAGTAAAGAAGAAAACTTCAGCAAGTATGATGTGTTCTGTATAGGAGCAATGTTGCTTAAATGTTTTAATTGGGGTGGTTTTGGAGGGAATTTTACTTGATTTGAGTGGATAATTGCTTTTGCATTAGAATATTTAAGAACTTTGCTCTTTTTATTCTTTGTCTGGTGAAGCAGTGTGCAACTCTATGAAAGCACTTACAACTATTATTTAATAAATCACCTATTGTTTTTATTGTGAAGTTCCTATTGTGGTATATTATCGTTGAGTTTCTGCCTGCTGTTGCATGGATCACTTTTGGGTTTTGGAACTTCTTTTAGCAGCTGTTAACATTCTCCTTCTTCCTTCATGATTGACAAGTCTTTGAGATTAGTAACAACTCTTATGAAATGCATAGATGTATGTTCATATCTGCTATCATTTTGAAATCTGCCTTCTCTTATCTATCTCATAGCTGAGTCCTATAGTGACCCCATGAACCCCCAACACCACCATCCATGCAGTTTACTAGTTGTTGCAGAAATTTAAGTAATTTGAGAGGTCTTTCTTCTGCATCACTCGTTGGTGCACACACATATTGAGAAGTCTCCAATCTATACTTGACAACCCAGAGAAGTTTCACATTAGCATAAGGAGGACATGCCAACTTAGCAAGAGGACATTCCAGCTGAAAACCAAACCAGTGAACCACTAGTTATGGTACCCTACCCATAATTATTAGCAGCTGTTAACCAGTTATTTCCTGTGTTCATGTGGTCTAGGATTGTATTCTCGCAGCTGCCATTGTCTAACTTTGTGATGTTGAGCAAGTTAATTAGCCAGGTAGCGCTCCTTGTCTGAGTCTGAAAAGGGTCCATGGGCATCAATGCTTTACCTAGGTAAACAAACACAAATAAATACATTCCTAGCCTAGCATGATACAAAATCTGAAGTCATAGGACTGGAAGAGGACAAAAGTACTCAAAGTTTTTATTTTTTTGCAGTGTGCTGGACAGTGGAAGTTTGTTTTCTTGAAATGAGACAGTGGTTGTATACAATCTTCTGATACCATTTGGCATCCTATTTTTGGCTTTCAGTAATACTTAAGAGGCTCTGATACACAGAAGCCTTTTTTGCTGAGCAGAGTAGCTGTACTGAGCAGCAAACTTTTTCAGCGGTCTGTGTATGTGGACCCTGTGAAAATTAGGCCCTTTTGAATCCTGGTGCACAGCTCTATGAGAAGTTTAACATAGTATGGTAACTCAAAGTCCTCCTACCACTTAAGATCTTTGCAGATCAGTCTACAAATGTGTAAATGTACACAGATATTAGCTGCATTGTAAATATGCATTCTAAAGAGGAAATGCTTCAGGTCTATATTATATGCTCGAAGAGACTTTTCTTCGAACATATAATCATCGACACCTAAAGAGTGAATGCTCTAAAGTGTGAAGGGCCATGTCCGTGAATTTTTTCCTCTGGAAAAAATTAATTTGACCGTTATCGGGAATTGCCCTTTTCCCCAACGTAGAGCAATCTCGGAGTTGGTATATTTAGTTAGGGAGTCAATGCACAGCCCCCCACTTGATTAGAGTTTTGAAGTTTGTGTTTTTTTTGTACGGCCCCATGAATTTTTTCCAGAGGAAATAATTCGCCGACATGGCCGTTTGCGCTTTAGAGCATTCGCTCTTAGGTGTCGATAATTATATGTTCAAAGAAAAGTCTCTCCAATCATATAATATAGATCCAATGCTTCTCCACTTCACCCTGCTCAGATTCCCAGTCCAAATACCAGTGCAGTGGAATGTATGCGTCACTGTATGTGAATGTGCTTATCTCTGTCTCTGTGAATACTAGGAAGGCATACAAATGTTTAATTGTATTGTATGTGCTTGAATGAAAAGCACAACCTGAATAAGAACTCAGACTGAAACATATTCTAATACAATAATTTAAATTGATTCCACATGACAAAATTCTGACATGTTTCACAACAGGCACATTTTAATTCATCATAGGTATAAAACACTGCAGAAAAAATTATAAATAAATTACAAAAACTACCAACATGATAAAATGAGCCCATGTAATTGGACAAGTTTATTAATTAAATTAATGCAATTTCTCTTTAAAAATGGTAAATTAAGTCCTAGTGGGACATATGCCATCAGGACATTTTTCCAGTTTTCTTTAATGTATAGTAACTGACTACATATGTTACCATCATAACTGACTTCACTTAATATTGCATTAATTGAGAATTTGAAAAAATATTGTTTCCATAAAGTAAAATACTTTATTAGAATTCCTTTTCATGATATTATTACAATGCTCTCAGATGCTACTTCTAAAAGTCATCTCTGTTTTTCCTGTATAAAAAGCTGCACAACACTGACAAGCCATATACACAAGTACAAAAACAATCAATTATAAAATGTATGGTCTGTTTTTGGCTGGGGACACTCTTACTTTTCTTAGGTACAGAATGGCAACTGGTATACAAACCATGTTTAAATGTATCAGTCAACCTTTGTGCTGAATGCACTATATTATTATTATTATTATTATTATTATTATTATTATTATTATTATTATTATTATTAATAATAATTTCCTTGATTTCTATGATTCCTATTGGTGATACAAATGTCCTCTCCCAATACCTTCCTGATATTATATTTTCTCATCAAAATATGTGCCACTGTTTGTTGAAAAAAATCCTCATAAAACTAATCTCTTTTAAATATTTAGTCAAGCTTACTACACTTATTAAACCTTTTATCATATGGATTACAAATATTACATTTTTTTCAACCTCTTCTAATGCATTTTCAACAAGTACTCCAGATAACTCCATTGTCTACAATGTTGAATCATTTCCTTGGAATATGCATAAAATGTATTATCTGAATTCATGTTGCAACTCATATTTTTACTTGAATTCTTAGCATATCTTTTTTCATATGGTATGTGTGTTCAGTTTTAAAATATATCAATTGCTTCCTATATATAAAAACTGAAAATCTATCCAAATCAGTATAAATACTTACATCCAGATATGGCATCTCAGTGGAGCTACTGTGAAAATCAGCTCCCAATGCTTTGATTAACAACTTCCTGAAATACTTATTTAAGTGCCCACACCTTTGATTACCATATACTTATCATTCTCAAAATTGGAAACCTTATTTTTCAGGACTACAGCCTATAAAGTGATAACTCCACTGATTCTACTGCTTATCCATTCTCTATATTTAAAAACAGGCCTCTGCTTCTGAACTGGTTATATCTGTATACAAAGATATACTATCAGAAGTGCATACTGACTCTGCTAGATACAGCTTTTGCTGGCAGATGAGTTAGTAATTAGTGCAGGTTGTGTCTGTATATACATGTGTGTGTGTGTGTGTGTGTGTGTGTGTGTGTGTGTGTGTGTGTGTGTGTGTGTGTATGTTTCTTTGTGCAGGATGATAGGGTGTTCCGCTGAGCCTTGGATTAACCTGTTTACCTGAGCAAGTATTGGTCACATAAATGTATTAATGCTATTGAGCACATCATATATTATGCATGACCATAAATCACATCACTTCAGAGCAGATTTGAACACCACTTCTGGTCATCATTTCGACACTTAATTTAACTGTTGTTAGGTGTGATCTATTACTTTTCTCTTATGTATCGTATTCTGTTTTCTTCTTGCTCAGTCTTTCTCAATAATTGGGAAGATCCACAAATACCATTTGTCATCATCACTAACTCATCTCCTTCTTTTAAGGACTCCAACTTTTTTAGAAATAAACACATTCTTTATTCCTCATATTAATACCCATCAACCATATTCTGACCAACTTGTCTTGTCATGTTGCTGCATACTATTTCCCCTATATGTTTTCTACTGATTTCATATGGGATGCAGACATATCCCCGAGGGTAAGTCAGATGCACAAAAAAATCTGCTTTGACTTTATCTTTTGAGCCAAGGTTTTAGCTTTATTTTATTTATTTTTGGCATGTCATTTTTCTCTTATTATTGTTCCTGAATTTTAGACTCTGTGCTGAGGCAAGAGATTTTTAAAAAAAAAGATCTGTGATACTTCAATTGATATGAGCCCCTTCAAGCAAGCACTGCCCATATTAAGATATCAAATAATTAGACTTCCTGTCAAGGGTAAAGAGGTTTTTCAAATAAGGATCTGTGTCATTTCAATTGAAATAAGCCCCTTACAAGCAGGCACTGTTGTTATTACCATGATATCAAATTATGACATCAGATGAATTCTAAACTTAATAAAGCTCAGCAGACCCAGGCAAATAAAATACTGGCCAGCTGGTGAACAGTTGCTCAGCTGGTATCCAGTGGCCAAGCTTAGGTTACCTGGGATAGCTCTATTGAGTGAAAGTGGGACAATAAAACCAATTAACCTGCCGTAGATATACTCAATGCATGTTCAATGACAGGATGGAGCTTGGAAGTGGATGACATGATGGTAAGGAAGAAGCTGCACATCCAGTGTATCCAGGAGACAAAATGGAAGAGGAGTGCAGTAAAGTCATTAGGCTTGGGAATGCAGTCTACTACTCAGGAGGAGAAGAAGGATAGGTTAGAATGGTGTGGGGACTGTGGTGAGGGCAGGCTTCAGAAGACAATGAGGGTCTGACATCAGAATTAGTGCCAGACTCATGGCAATCAGACTCCTGTGTAAAGGTAGGGCACTATTCATAATTTCAGCCTATGTCCCACAGCAGGGTTGTGATAGCAAAGAAAGGAGTGCACTCTGACAGATAACGCAGGTTAACATGAATTGGTGTTGATAATGAGTGACCACGATGCACATATCATGGTAGAATCAGCAATTGCAAAGTCATCTCCAGTGAAACAGTTGGCCCACAGCATAAACCACCGGCTGCCACAATCATCTGCAAGCAGTGGTCAGAGAAGGCTCTAAGGTCAACAGAGACCAAGCTGAAGATGTTGAAGTTGACTGAGGAGAAAGCACAATGGTTCAGTGAATTACTCAGGGCTTTAGCACCTCAGGAAGCAGAGGAAATAGGTGGAGTTGAAGAAGAATGGTAGTATCTCAAAACAACATGTGTGATGACTACAAAACAGATATGTGGCCGAGCCAGGTATGGAAATAAGGTACATAAGGAAAGCTGGTGGTGGAATGTAGAAGTCCAGGAAGTCAATCAAAATAAAGAAGGAGTGCAGGAAAAAGTGGGAGATAGAAAAGATGAACCAAGCTAGGAAGGAATACTGATTGGCAAACAAAGAGACTAAGGGAGCAATTGCAGTAGTAAAGAACAAGGCATCAGAGGCACTCTACCAGCTTCCGGAAAGTGACTCAGTGGATGACAAAAAGAAACTATATCAAGTTGCAAGGCAAAGACAGAAAGATAAAGAAGACAGTCAGACACTCTTCATAAGGGATGCCAGTAACAACCTGCTCACCATTCCACCGGACACCAAAGGCAGATGAAATTAGTACTTCTATCAGATTCTGAATGAAGAAAATCCCACAGAAGGTGAAAGAAGCGGAGGAGCCCACTTTAGAAGAAGTAAGAATAGCACTAAGGAAAATGAAGTCAGGAAAGCAGCAGGTTCAGATGAAGTCGCAGCACCTTTTATCAAAATGATGAGTGACACAGGGCAGAAATGGATTATGGGGGTAATCAAAGCACTATGGAAAGAAAGGCATATCTCACATGACTGAAGTATAAGCATAATAGTGCCGGTGTACATGAAAACAGGGGACATTCACAACTGTGGGAAGTACAGTGGCATTAAATTCGCATCACACTGCATGAAAGTTATGGACAGAGTAACTGACAAATGAATACATAGAGTAGTAGAAAGTAAGATGTGAGATGTGAGATCAGGATGCAGCATAACTGTCCCAATGTTTGCAGTGAGATATATAGTTGAGAAAAAGCTCCAGATGAGGAAAGATTCCAACTGGAGATTCCTAGACTTGGAGAAACCATATGTCAAGGTTCCAAAAAAGCTGATTTGGTCAGTCCTATGGTGGATCAAAGTGCCAGAATCATTGGGAGAATTAGTGCAGGCTATCTGCAAAGACCAAATGACTCAAGTATGAACAGTGTTCGATCTCACAGGGGGGTTATCAGTGGGAGTCGGAGTGTATCAGGGCTCAGCTCTGAGCCCACTGCTATTCATACTGATGATGAACTACATTATCAAATACATCAGAAAGAACAGATCGATAACATTGCTCTATGCAGATGATGTGGCATTACAAGCAGAGTCTGAGCAAAAACTTCAGCAAAGGATAAGGGAGTGGAATGGAATGCAAAACTGAGGGCACATGGGATGAAACTTAAAAATAGATAAGGCAGTTGTAATTTCAGCAAATGGAGGAAAATTGGAAGAAGCTGAGAACTGAGATAGAAGGGAAAATAATGGGAGAGGTTAATAACTTCAAGTATCTGGGAAGAGTGATTGAGGAGAAGGTAAGTCTGAATATGGAGGTCAAGGCTAGAATCAGTGGGGCTGCAACCAAGTGTCAGGGGTAGTGTATGACAGAAGAATGCCAGGGAAATTGAAAAGTAAGGTGTGACAAGTACTGCTGTATGGTGCAGAAACCCAGGCAGTGAACTCAGAGAAGTTGAGGAAGCTAGAGATGATGGAGGTGAAGTGCCTGAGATGGCTATCAGGATGCACAATGTAGGACAAATGAAGAAATGAGTACATCAAAGCAGAATCCAGAGTAGCTTCAGCTGCAGAGAAGGTCAAACAGAACAGATTATGGTGGTGTGGGCACATGTGCAGAAAAGCAGAAGACAATCGGGTGAAGTAGATTTGGGACAGACAGGAAGAAAGCAAGAGGAAATGAGGGTGTCCAGCAAAGGGGTGGATGGATTATGAGACAGAAGAACTGCAACAGTCAAGTATGATACTTGAAGAAGGTTGGAGAGTGGCAATGAACTGAGAAAGATGCTGTTGATGCAACAGCCTGACTCCATGTAGAAAATGAGGAAAAGGGGGTTGATGACGATCAAATAATGAGCCTCTTAAAAGCAGGCACTGCCTTGTTTTATAGACTAAGAGATACACAAATGTTAGCAAGCAAAACAGTTTAAGAATTTTAATATGAACACCATAAAAGCAAACATGGCTTCTCCTTTAACTTCTCTCATAAGCTAGTTAAATACAACAATAGGGGTTTGTAAAAGAAAGATCTGTGATTAAAAAATAAAAAAGCAAAGATTTATAAATGTAGGCAACATTTCTGGAAAAAGAGTCAAAACTAGCCTCATAAAAGCAGACAGATTTTTTCCATATTAATGATGGACCTGATGAAGCTTATGTGAAAGCATTTCAAAAGTGTTGTTTATTACTTTTGCTGTCTTCCTGCCTCATAATTAATGGGGAATTAAGTAAATATAAACATTTTATACCTTATTTGTTAAGTTGTAATAAATATTTCTGTTTAATCTAACAGCTGATTAATTGTAAATTCAATGGGATAATTCAAGATAGACTGAGTTGGGAAGCCCTCCTTCATATGTTTGGATTATTCAAATAAGGGGCATGACCAAAGCCCAGTTATTATTACTGGTCCATTTATTTCCTTACCTTTTCTTTTTCCACCATTCAGCACCCTTGCATATGTATATTTAAGTGTGTATGACTAATTCTTCCTCTACCTTACCTTTTGTTTCAGCCTGTTTCTATTAAAAATCCTTTTCCTTCCTTCTGCATTAGCGAATACTTCCCTTTCTTTGAATCATTTTACACGACTAACGTTCTCTCTTTTAATACACTCAGTATTTCCCGTTAGCTACTGCCTTCCTGCTGCTTTTTTCTCTCTTTACCTAGCCATATTCTATTACTTCATAGGATTAGTTAATGATGATGCTTATAAAGTAAATATAGTGATGTTTTACAACCAACTCAAGGTAATTATTTCAAGCTACTCTTATTAGGTAAGTGTTTTCTAATCCCCAAACCACTACAAGCTGAGGTCCCTCAAACTTTTTTTCCTGGGTCCTGGACTTTTCATTCTGTCCCTTACTACTGTATTTACAGTATTAACCACTTCCAGATATTTTTGTATGCCAGTGACCAGTGATGTAGCCTTCATGCCATCAAAATAAAACCACTCAAAATGTTTTCAGACAAAATCTGCAACTTCTTTACTACTTGCAGCTATCATGAAATTTCACAATAAATGTCTCGAAAAATGTACATTCTTGCAAAACACATAAAACTGGTAACTGTTACTTCATTCCCTCAAATTCCATCCCCAAAAGAAGAAATGTTGAAAGAAAATTCCAGTATCAATATTTTGATACTTAGCTAGACATAATTCTATATTTCAAGACTCTCAACATCTTATATAAACTGCAAACACCAGTGAAAATGTTGTACCATCTGCAATCCCAACTGAACAAACACACTAATAAACACATAATAAAGGAAGCTGCCATCCCTATTCAAAGCTACTCCCTTCCAATTATCACAAGTAACACAGTCAGAAATTCAAAGAATTCCAGAAAAAGGTTTTGCTTTATGAGTATTTCCCCACAGTGAATATTGCTCCCTAGCCCTTTCCAAGCTAGAAGCTTTTCAATTGAGACCTCTGTCACTCTGGTACTCAAAATAATCAATTTTACACAGTTTCCAATCCTGTCTGAAGCCATACAGTTTGAAACCTACAATTGTATGCAATATAATTCTATTTAATGATGCTCTTATTTTCAGGACCTCCTCAATATCACATAGAAATTACCTCAGAAGTTTTCATAGTGAGAAAAACCGGACTATGGAAGCCCCTTACACCACACATTGCACAAAGCACAACCCTGCCATCCTTTAACAGAGCTCTGAAAGTCCAAGTACTTCATCAGGCCAAATACACCCGTGAATACATGAGTATACCTGTACAGAGCTCTAATAAGGAGCATCATCTCCTAGTGAGAGAGAGACACAGGAAAACACCCAGCATTGGTCACTCACACTAAATGGACTGGGCTTATTCTAATGCTAAGGAAAACAATTATTCCTCATTCTAGTGATACGTGGTCTTACACTTTCACTCTTGATTTGCCTGTGAAGCACAGACATGAGAAATCAAACTTAAAGGCATTAACCACAATTTAAAATTTTTAAATTGTAATATTGCTAGAAATGTCTGTAGTCGTTTAGTAAATGTACAATAACAATTTTAGTAATTTTCAAAATACCGAAATGTATTTAATTTTACTCTGTAACAAGGTCATGGTTAAAACTAGACTCTTGAGGATGAGTTCAGCTAACTAAAAATAAAACAAAGTATCTAGCCACTGCCATTAAATATAATGCACTCATTTCTTAAGTTTAACATAGTATCTATACCCCATAGCTGGCCTTAGGCATAGGCTAACTAGGCTGCCACCTAGGACCCCACTCTAGCCCGAGCACTTTTCCAGTAAACTGGATGGTGTAAATAGACCAGGATAGGGGCACTAGGTGGTGTGGGGGGGGGTGTTGCGGAGCCCTTTTGCCTAGGCACCACTTGACCTAAGGCTGACACTGCTATAGCCCTTCAAGGTTTAGACTGTATTTAAATATTTTTACTATGTCATATAGCTCAAGTTATTCTAAATTTATTTCAGCTAGGGAAATTACCTTCCCAAGTTTCTTCTGTAACTGCTTAACCGTGGCCAGGCTGGTTACCAAAAGATAATAAAAAAACATGATAAACAAATGGCAATGCTTTATAGATGGCAATTTTTCTTCAGTGAGTTACTGTATTTCTAGTTCAACTTCACTAATGATGCTTTTGTAGACTTTTTCTTGACTACATCACATTGCTTTGCACAAATGACATCATCATGCCCAGAATTGCCTTAAGAAAGCATTGCACTAAATATAACAATTTCTTAGTGAGGTTGCCATCACTTGGAAAAAGGGGAAAATACTTGTTTTTCCCTCAAATCAAGTGTTTTTTCTTTCCTCCATGCTAGTGACTTGTGAACCCAAAAACAGCACTTCCAAAACATTGTAGTCAAAACAGAGTGATTCAAGCCTTTTAGAAGTCTCTCTCTGTACTCTGTCACAGAATAGCAGTTTAAAGAATTCATCACTCGAAACTATTATTTTATGCATGACTGCTTCCTGTGCAAGAGTTTGTTCATAAGCAGTGGCACTGTCCTGTTATCCAAACTCTTGTTTTCTGCATATGTAGGTTTTTATTTTGATATGTCAGTTAGTAGTCTGAAATGCTTGGCAACATTTTTCAAATGTAAAATACTTAATTAGGTAGCAACACATGGATATATTTAATTCATAGCTTGCACAGCTGAATGAAAGCACTTCCTGCAGCTCCTTTAAGAAGAAAACACCATTTTGCAATGCTTACTTGCTTACAGTGGTTTAGACTATCATCTGTTGCTTTTGCCATGTGACTTTTCTCATACCCAGTTTGGAGCTTTTAGATATCAATGACAGTATGCAATAAGGCTCTTCTTTGACAAAGCAATAAAGTGTTACACAATACTTCTTTACAGAAATGTCATTATTTTAAATGTAACACAAGTCACAGGTCTCTTACTTGAAATGTGCTTTAAGGACACTGTTTTCACACAGTACCAATAGCACTCTAAGTCATCTCACAATTATAACTCCTACTACCCATTGACAAGGATTAGCTTTGATTTTTGTTTTTCTGTGGAACTAATTGTCAAAAGATTACATTCTCTTATAAGACAGCCTCTTTCTTTTTTCAAGCACAGATCTGCATTTGTTATCACACTATAAAGTAGGAACATTCTAGATTCTGGCACACATCACTTTCCTGACTTTTTAAATACAAAAGCTGACTATTCCATAAAATTATATTTCGTTGTTCACGAATTTGATAATATTGCATTCTAATGACCCTAATAAATCAATAATGTGCACAGCTGTTTCAAAAATATCGCTGTCAACTGCTCCTGTCAGATAGACTCTCTATTTGTGATTCTGTTACCTCACCAAAATACAATCTTAGCTCTACATGCAAGATATAATACAATGCACCTAATGTAGTACAGCAGTAACATCTTTATCTCTCTTCATTTCATGAATTTTCTGCATTACCTTGTCCAATCCATGTCATTAATGAATATTGCCACAACCCAGTACTGTTTTTAGACAACACTTTCTCATAATGCTTTCATTCACATATTTGTCAGCTATTGACGGTGCCTACACAGATTGCCTTTTTCACATTAAATGACTGTTTCCATCACCAGATTTGACAGCTGTCCTTATTTGTTTTCTAAATGTCTGATAGCTAGAACCAGTGGGTAGCAATTCTTTGCATAGATTCCTTTCCCTTTTTTAACAGCATTTATTTGTAGCTCAGTTGCAAGGAGGGCTTATTTAGTAGGTTAGTTTGCCTGGCAGTTTAGCATAGAAAATTGTCAATCAGCTGCTAGCACGTTTCATCCTACCTGCCCCTGGTTTGATTCTCTCAGTCTATATTTGTCAGAAAGTCATTTAACACTACTCCTGAGTTACTGCAGAAAAGAAGCACTTATGCCTAGAGAGTTTACCTGGTTACAGAAAACTACATTAAAAATTAGTACAAATACATTTGTTTTATATTTTACATGGTACTGCTTTTGGAGACATTTTTCATGTACGTACATGTATTCACAACTATAGCTACTGAGTTCTCAGAAGATGCTCTCATTTTATTAATTTTTGTTTGAACCTTTGGATAATGAAAAAAAAAAGTTGTTGGGTCACTCCTGAAAAAAATATTTTTACCTAGTGAGTGTACCTTATTAAAAATAACATAAGTAGATGGCAGCAGTTTTGCCAACTGTTTTTTTTCCTAAATGAAAGCAATTTTATTTATTTATTTACTTTGTTTTCAACTTGTTAACCCGAGTAGAGCGCTGCTGATCCCATTCGACTTATTTCACTCTTCATCCAGAGTAAACACAATAGATACATGACATTATATACAGAGTGAATAACAAAATGCAATATATACATACATTTTAAAAAAGCGAATATCAGGGTTACTATTTATATTAAGTACATTTACTGACCTCTTCTGCAATACAATCCCTGGGAACATGTTACGTATGCTTAGTTGTGTGGGCTTCCCTCCAAGATTACATTTTCTGTAATCTTTTCCCCCCATCTATAACATAGTGTCTACAGGGGCTGCAACACTATGGCAGTACTTTCCATTTTAATCTGACATTCTTTAGTAACAGCTCTCACCAGCAGACAACAGCATATTGTCTTCAACTGCTAACACTTTATTTACTGCTCTACTTACTAGAAATAAGTTGTTTCTGTCTACATTTTCTTAATCCATTTATTCACAGCTGTCAAACAAAGTTTGCATTAATTTACAGTTTACCTCATAATAGTACAAAGCCATAGGAAAAAAACATATCTCTGGTGAATTCAGCTGGTAGTTGACTCAAAAGAAAATAAATGCTGTAATGGCTTTCAACAGAGCACTAAGAAAATTATATCAACAGAACTGCTTAAGCTTTATGATTATACAAACACTTCTGCAGCTGACAAGTTGTTTGGTCAAAATAACTTGCTGTCTCCAAAGAAAAGCTGTTGTAAAACAAATTATACTGCAAACTATTACATACAGAAAGACCTTCACACAGATAATACAGTTACTGTCTCTATACATGAAATAAAATAACAAATGCATTTTTTGGTAATTTGTAGGATATAGTCAAAAAACGAAACAGTCCTGGATAAGGAGCCTCGTTTGAACAAATACTTATACGAACAGGAACAGATGAGGCTCGCCACAGCAAATGTATAAAAAAAAAAAGACTTTAATGAAATATCATAAAACTGCAGTGGGTAGTAAGCGCTTTCATGTTTAATAAAGCTTCCTCAGACTTTAACAACTGCAGCAGCACATCTAGTTCATTCAAATAGTGCTACCTTCAATTGTTAACCAATCACAGTTTGTAGGATATATCATTACAAACCTCTACACCCTCCTAATGACAGGCTGTCTTTAAGACTTAGTTGTGCAAATCAGTACACAACACATAAACTGTGAATCACAAAAGGCTCCTAACTGATCATGACTGGACTAAGGTCTGCATTATTATGGGAGTGAAATCAAAACGATGGTCCATTCTGGTAAGCATGTCGATTTGATTTAAGCCCAATGAGGAAAAATCCCTGTCAGACAGTAAGTACATATTTTGTGCAAACATTATTAAAACATTTTCCTCTCCAGGGACTGATTATTATGTCCTTGCATTATTTCAGGTTTATTTGTGCTGCCTATATATAATGTTGCCTCGTATATTATGTTACCTTTGTTTTTCTGTTTTACTGCAGTCATCTAATTTGATCTAATCTATTTGTGTAATATGTTATTAATATCATTTAATACATGCTTAATCTAAAAAAAAATAGAGTTTATGTTGATAAATTGATTTTGTTTGTGAATACAATCTCCTGGACCTTTTCCACTTGGATGCCAGTGAAACTGTTTTTTTCTCAATTAAACATGCCTGGTAAACTAATGTAAGCAAAGAAACACAAACTAAGAAACAAGCAGATACATTAGTACCCACATATTTAAAGTCAATATTATTGCCCTTCACTCCTATACCAAGGGCCTGTCATTGCGCAGCCCTAGATAGAAGGTTCTTTTCTACAGCTTCTGTAGGAGACTACCCCTCTAGGGAAGATCTTAGTTACTTGCAACCACTGCTGTCTCATAGAAGCAGAGACCTTCATACCTCTCCTTAAATGTTATCAACTTTCATGTCCTTGAACTGAACCAAGAGAGGTGGTGCCAGATGAAGCAACACCTTGACCCCATATAGAAAATGGGAAAAAGGGAGTTGATGACAACGATTCACTTCAGGTAGCAGGGTTACAAGATGCATGTGGCAAATATTAGGGGTGGAAAAAAACTGAAACCTGAAAAATATTCAGGCGCATTTATTTGATAAGTTTGTCATTTTAAGTATCTCCTCCACAAGCTTCTAATACAATCATTTCTTTACAACCCTTGACAAATGTGACAGCCGTTAATTTTCATATTAAGTTACAATTAACCTCTCTTATGTATGCTTGTTTTTTTTCTCCATTATTATTATTTTTCTGATAAAATATATTTTATTGTATGTATACATTGTAACCCACTGACACTGTTGACACTAAAATTGTAAAACTGTGGAGCTTTTCTCCCCGTTCATCCACTGAAAAAGGGCTACTGGACTAACCTGGTCAATAAATGTAAAATCAATCAATCAATCAATCAATAAATAAATAAATAAATATTTTTTCCTATGCCAAAACACATTTGTCCTTGCTTTGATAATTACCGTATGTGATGGTTAATTTTTCCCCGAATGTCTGTGTAATGTAATAGCATAAAATATGTGTGTATGTTGGTCTTTTGAAGCCCAAGCAAGCAATGCCAAAATCTACATGTTTAAAAGTCCTTTTCTGTGAACTTAGAATAAGACAAAATTATTTTTTCTTCAAAGAATTCGCACATAAAATGCCTCAGACAAGCATTTACGCCATTCTTTAACTATAATCAACCTTCAGGTTCTTGCATTGAACCAATAGATGAAGCAACACCTTGACCTCAAATAGAAAAAATTGGAGAAAGGGAGCTGATGATGATGATGATTGAAGGTTCTTACACCTTAAGGAAAGGGGTGCAAAAACTCTGGTGTGCTGGCAGCCCACACAGCCCACATGACCAAATGAAAATCACATGGTTAGCCTTCTACCAGTCTTATGACTCTTTCCACTATGTTGAAGTTTTAGGGTAAAATTAATGTATACTATGAACATTATCATAGCACCTACATAAAAACTGATAACTAGCAAAACACAGACAAGTTCTGAACGTTGAAATTAGCAGCAAACAAAATGATGTTATGTAAAATATTAAACATATTATATAATATAAGCTAAATGGACACACATATCTGCATGTAGGTTCCATACTCTTGCAGACTTTAGATATCGTAAATAAAGTGAATGAATATATCTACTTCAAGCTCACAGATATCAGCCAGGCATTGCTGGAAAGGAAACACATGCAGTCTTTCTTTTACACTCTGAATAGACAAGGCTCCTTGTTATAAATCTTAGCCCAGATATTCTACATTCAAGTTAGTTCTTCATAATACCAGCACATATGCAGATAATTTACTCCATCCAGCCCTTACTTCTAGCAGCTAATCTCATCCCACTACTCAGCTTCAAGTCTCAGTGGTATTATACCTTCCATGTAATAATCTTACATGCACATTGCAAATGTTTTGGGTCTTTCTTAATTTCCCTGCACAATGCCAACATTCCTCCCAAGCCTCATTTGCAGTTGGGAATATACTCTATACTGTCCATTCTAGCTGCAGTCCCTTCAAATAAAGCCTTCCCCCTTCCCTTTCCCAGTTTCATGTCCCTGAATACTAATTCATTCCTACCCTTTTTCTCCTATAGACATTCTTGATTGTCCACCAAAGCCTGTTCTGCATTCTCATCAAATGGTTATGGACAGGCTTGTGAACCAACCAATTCCCTTACATAGTTCATATGTCTCTCAGAAAACCTTAAAATCCTCACCTTCTGAGATTCTTTGTACAAAGATATTGCAGTCCCAATACATACAAATGGGGACAAGTTATAACAAGTAACTGCAAACCTATAGAGTCCTTTTGGATAATTCCTTGAAGATATTTAAAAATGTACTTAGGAAAACTGTCCTTAAAAGTTTAAAATGTAAGACTATAATGGCTCCCCTACAATTCAGATTCATAGAAGGAGATTTTGTTAGCGAATGGCTACAGATTTTAGACCATCTCTGGACTAAATATGTAAGAATTAGGAAAAATAAACTGTTTGCTCCTTTTTAGACTACCTCTACCCTGACATTGTGAATAGAACAAAGCTTTTGAGAGAGTATGCAAGATTAACACATTTCATTTAATCTTAGTTGAGTAATTAGGTCCTTACACCAAATGTATGGCTGCAAGTTATGGGTAATATGGGTTATGTAGAGAGGGAAAAAATCCTCAAGTAAGAGGAGTTAGAAAGGGGTGTTTTTATGCCCCAATTTTATTTTGTTTGTTTGTTTGATTATCAAATGTTAACACTCACTGGTTGCCCCACAGACTTCTTAAAACTATTAAGACAGAGACAGGAGCTGTAGTCTAGACAGATGACTTTTTATTTATTTATTTTTATTTTATTTATTTTACATTTACTAACCGGGATGGTCCAACTGGACACAGGTCCATTTACAGCAGAGGCCTGGGGAGAAAAGCTCCACAGTGAAATTATCAAACAAGATAGTACAAAGCACATATATCAACAATCAGTGAAGTAAAGTTCAGAGATAAGAAGTCACATACAATCCTACCTAACAACAAATATTTGTAGAAATAAGTGAGATAAAATACAGGGATAAATGTCACATACTATCACACTTACAATAGCAATGTATAAGATGGGATACAAAAAAATAAATTCACATGGTAAAAACATTCGTATTAGTCAACAGTAAGGTTCTTAACTGTAAAATGTTTATGGTAGATATGGTGGGAAGGACTGTCTATAGTATACTGAGGCTGTGAATTTTATGTAATGCATGGACATAGCCATTTATTCATAAGATGTGCTTTGAGTGCATTTCTGAAATGTGTGTTAGTGGGGCAGAAGTAATAGAAAGGGGACATTCTGTCTACATCCTGTCTGTTAGGGGCTGGAAGGAACATATTGCTATACTGAAGGGCTATGTAGTGAAAGTAAAGTTTGATGTGAAGATTAACATGGGCAAGATAAAATGAATGATTACAGGAAAGTGCTGTAAGTAGGGATACTCTTTCCAAAATTAATTCCTCTTTCTGTTAGTGAGATCATGTGTGTTCATAATTAAACAAAACATGGTGGCTTGAATATAGAACATTGCAATGTTTGGGGTTTGTTAGTACTATAAATTATTTATTTTCCTAAAATAGTAGTCACGATACACTCATTGGTAGTGCTTTTTGTAATAACTTGCAGCATGTTTTGCCTAAATATATGCAATATCTATGTAAGATGAGAATTAGGCCTTGTAATTTGAAGATTGTTGTCACCTTAATTAATGGATTAAATTAACAGAGATATCAAGGGCCTCAGTTATGTATAAGCTGTTAGGTGAGAAGACAAAATGGAACTTTGATGGAACATTTGTGCTGACAAAGGAGGTGCCATTGTTGTGATGGACACCTCTATGTATATTGAAAGTATGTACAGTACGCTAGCTGATGGTTTCACTTAGGCTGTTTGCTCTAAATCTGATGTAGATAAATTGTTATCAGGAATATGTTCAGCTTTACATGATTTGTTGACGGAAGGTGATATCACTAAGGAATTGTTTGAAAATTTCTTGGTAGAGTATCCTACCATCCCTATATTATATGGCCTCCCTAAGATACATAAATCCTTGGAGAACTCCCTATTATTTTTGGGTGTGATTGGGCAGCTGAGCCCTTATCTATATTTGTTGAAAAGCAACTGCAACCTCTACTAGGTAAAGTGAAAACTGTCCTTAGAGACACCAAGCATTTTTCAGCATTTTTGTTTGAGTGCTCCAATGCCAACAGTACTGACATTTTCTTGCTGGTTACAATGGATGTAGTATTACTTTTTACAGTGATACCCAGTGATATAGGGATTGAATTTGTTACTCTGTTTCTGTATAAATACTCTGACTATAGTGCAGGACATATTCATCTGATTAGCTCACTTCTTCATTTGATTTTGAGTAATAATGTTTTCATCTTCAGTGATGAGCTTTATATACAGAGAGTTGCTATGAGCCCATCTTTTGATAATAGCTATGCAAACCTAGTGCTTGCTTATTGGGACACACTTTATGTCCTTAATGAGAGCAATCTTTTTAAACAATACATTCCCTATTTTACTAGGTTTGTGGATAATGTCTTTTTTGTATGGACAGGGTCCATCTCTATGCTGCATGATTTTGTTGAATACCTGCAAGAGACCACTCAGTTTTTACTTCTCACCCCTAAGTTTTCTGTTGAGAGTATTGAGTTTTTGGATGTTAAAGTCATTAAGAAACTGAATGGTACTGATGCTCAAGTTTATAAGAAAATCTTGCAAAAAATTCAGTATCATATATAGGCAGAGCATGCACTCATAGCACATTCTGAGGAATGTTTTGAAAGGACAATTTTTTGGATATGCCAGGCTCAATGCAGATGATGAATGCATGGTGTCTGCATTGGATGAGCTAGCAAAAGATTTTAGCAGCAGAGGCTATAAACAGCATGGGATAGATGTAGCGTGACAAGGGGCTTTATCTTGTAGGAATGCACAGACCAGACCATATTTTTCTCATCATGACCCATAGGCTAAGACATCTGGGATGTCATAAGGATATACTTTGAGAATGAACATTACTTTCTACAATGATGTTAGCTCTGGTTGTGATAGTACTAAAAACATTGGCATGTTCTTACATGTGACGCTAGAAATAAAAGTATCTTAGGTGAGGTTCATAAAGTTTGTTTTAAGAACAATGTTTCTTTAGGAAAATGTTGTATTATAACCATTTCATAAGAAACCAAGGCTCACCAACAGGGTAGGAACTCATCCTTGCAGAGACTGTAATTTGTGTCAGTAACTGAAACTACTGATAGATTTGAGCATCCTGAGACCAAGCATGTCTATAAATGTTACTTTTTTGCAAACTGCAGAGCTGAAATCTTGTGTATTTAGCAAGTTGCACTGTTTGTAAAAGTATATATGCTGGGAAAACTAACAGAGCACTGAAAGACCATATACATGAACACATTTATGACGTGTCTAGAAATGATAAAAGGAATGTACTGTCAAAACATATTCTGGCCACTGGAGATACTAACAAGTTTAAGTGTCTTGTGCTACATTTTTTTTATGTCAGCATTAGAGGTGATGATGCTAAAACAAAAAAAGAATGTATTGAGACTAAATGGATTTTAGAACTACAAAGTGACAGAGAAAAGGGATTAAATGACTATATTCCTTTAAGACCTCTGCTTAGGTCATGTGACCTTAAGAGGTAGTTCTGAAACTTTCTGTATTTAAGTAGCATTATGTGCCTGTTTCATGAGATCTGAAAAAGCACTTGGATAGGTGTGAAAGTGCTTGCCTCTTTCATGTTTGTTTTTAACATTTTTACTCTGTTTTATTAAATCTTGGAACTGTGACTTTATTGGATTCTGCCATGTTGACTGGTTACTGTTTTACTTGGATGTTACAAATCCCCCCTATATTGCCATCCTTGGGGGATGTATTGAATGCTGCCTATAATCATCCTGATACTTTGTCATCAGTTCTTTAAAAAGCAGATAAGTTGTATAAAGAACCTCAGGCTAAGAAATGTCTTTTCTCTCACCTTAGGTCAGACCCTTCTTCCAATTCCACTGTGTCTCATAGTGGGAAGAGTCCGATGCTCAATACCAACCCTTCTCCTGGTTACAAATAGGGTACAATATTATTAAGTAACAGAATGTTTCCTTCCTCAACTTAGTGTTCAGAATTCTGAATTACCAGACATTATGTGGAAATATATGCTATGTCATATGGACAGTCTGAGGAAATTAGCTACCCCTATTCCTACAGATAAAAGCTCTTTTCTGAACCAGACATTTCAACCCTTCCTTGGGTATCTAAACAAGCTTTGAAGAGTATGTATAGTTGTGTAGATACTGTGCCTTGTTTTGGTGTTGAGAAGATATGCTTGGGTACATAACCAAACATTTGCTGATGAGGTAAAGTCTAAAATCTCGGATTCAGATTTAGATAATGCGGCAGTTTTTGGCTCTTCTGTTACCAGGCTCTTAAACAATATGTTGGAAGTGGGAAATTAATGCAAGGAGTTTCTAAGATATTTCTCATCCCCCAATACAAACCTTACATGTTTTCTCTTACACAAAAATGCAAAACAAACAAAGCCAGTCATTTTCTGGCAAACAAAATGCAAAGAGGAGATGGCTGGAGGGTAGCAGCAATAAAAAAACAGGTGTTCTTTCAGGAAAAAGGGACAGACCAACAGAACAGAATGACACTGGCAGCATTCATTACCCTCTTCTCCAAAAAATATCTCTACAAATCTGCCCCAAAACTGGCCCTCAACATTCCCCTTTGGCAACAGACTGTAACAGACTCATGGGTGTTAAAAGTAGTGCAGAAGGACTTCAGATGGCACTGAATACAGAAACAGGAATATCAAACCAAACAGAATTTTCCCTAAGGTTCTTCATTCTTTACATACCCAGGAAGTGATACAACCAGTGCCTTTCATTCAAAGTGGCAAAAGCTTCTATTCCAGAAGGTTTCTCGTACCAAAAAGAGGCCTTTGGAAGACCAGTAGTAGATCTTTCATTTCTAAATCTGTTGACCTTACAGAACCTGTTGCCTCTCATACCTCACATGAGTTATCTGGTAACTTTAGACCTAAAAGATGGTTGCTTCCCTATACTCATAGCCATCAGCTTCAGAAAATTGTTAAGCTTCTCTGTTTCTGGATCCCATTACCAGTTCTCTGCCTTGTCCTTTGGTTTATCAGTAGCTCCAATAGCATTTGTAAAATTGCTTTGGTGGAGACAACAAATTCAACTGATCCCAGGTCTCCCTTTCTCTTCCGTGACAGTAGAAACCACAGACATGTTAAATTTTGATTGTGGGGCAGTTTCTAGAGAGGTAAAAAAGTGCAAGGCTTATGGCAACCTGCAGACAGACCAAAGTACTTCAGTTTAAAAAGTGATGTTGGCTATGATCCATGCCTTTAAATCTTTCCATCTCCTTTGCTCCCCAAGAACTCTCCAAGTGATTACAGACAATACCACAGTTATGTGGTATACAAACAAGTAGGGAGGTATAAGGTTGCACGTCCTCTGCAGGCTGACAACGATTGCTTGGGAGGTAGCTCTTCATTATTTCTTAACCATCTAAATATCCCATCAGAACAAAACATAGTGGAAGACAATCTGAGCAGGATTAGGACAGACCCCTTGAAGGATGGGATCTTCTAGGAGTTAATATAGTTGTGGGGATCAATTCAAATAGATCTGTTTCCCTTCTTTTAAACCAGATAGCTGGACAATTGTATTCCAGGGCTCCCTGCAAGCAAGCCTGGAAAATAGATGCACTGTCATTCCCTTGCAAGGAATGTTTCTTTATGCATTTCCACATTTTCCACCAATTTCCAGAGTAATTATTAAGATTCAAAAGCATACTCCAAAATAATTGATGTCACCCCCTTTTTCGCAGGCAACATTGTTTTTCTTTTCTTACAGAATTAGTCAAGGGCAATTACCACAAGTTTTATCACAGACTGGATCTACACACACAAGACGGGGGAGTTGAATACACCCCAATAGCAATCAAATTCAACTGACTGCATTGATTTTTTTTCAATTTGAATACCTTTTAGGCACTTATTTCATGAGGACATACAGTGAGTACTAAAGAAGGTAAGAACACTTGCAACTAGAAAATCCTTTGTTGGTCAATGGGAGCAATGTTCTAGTTGTAGCCAATAACCAGGGGCTTAGCAGTCATTTTGTACCACTGGTGCTCAAATATTTGTGTGAGTTGTATTCCTCTGGCCTCAGTTTTTCCTCTGTAAAGGTTCATAGTGTGGCCATTTCAGCATGTCTGCCCATGGATCCTCCTCTTTCATCTATGTTTGTTGTAAAATAGTTTCTTAAAGGAGTTTTACGCCTGAGACCTCCTTGTAAACAGGTTACTCCTCCTTTGGATCTTAAGTATGTGCTGAAGAAATTTACTGCCTCCTTTTCAACCTGCCCATCTCTCTGATCTAAGGTTCTTAACCTTGAAAACTGTAGTTATCATTGCTCTGACATCTGCAAGAAGGGTATCTGCAATGGAAGCTCTCATGGTGGTTGAAACTTGTCTGATTTTTCATAAGGATAGGGTACTTTTATGAACAAACCCCTAATTCATACCTAGAGTGGTTTTAGAATCTACTTGGAATCAAGTCATCAATCCCCCTGTTTTCTACCCAGAACCTAAAAACCAGGGAGAATAGATTAGCATAGGCCCCTCAGGTATTATCTTGACTGAATTAAGAACTTTAGAAGAAGTGTATCTGCTATTCACTTCATATCAAAGGGCAAAAAATGACACCCTATATCTAAACAGACACCTTCCATGTGGTTGTCCTCAGCTTTTGCTTTTTGTTATTACCCCTATGGCAAATTGTTTCCATGCAGTATCAAGGCACATTCCACTGCAGCCTTGTCTGCCTCAAAGGCATACTGGAGAGGGGTGGACTCTAGAAGAATTCTAAAGGCATTTTACAAAGCATTACAGACTGGTTTCCTTTTATAGGTCCAGGTCAAAATTTGCTTTGACCATTCTCCAGGGTCTCCTGGATCCATATCCATCCTCCTCCCATGGATAGGCTTTGGTATTTGACACATATAGCCTAAGGGATACTACAGCAGTTGGAATGATGAATATAGTACAGTTGGGTTAGACTAATCCAAACACTTGTGAGTAAATATTTTCTGACCTGCACAACCTTAGATGATTACTGCTATTGCACTTTTATCACAGTTTTATTTTTTAACTGTTTAATTTTATTCCATTTTTCTGATATTTATGGTATTGTATGAGGAAGTACGGAGTGGCAGGGAAATATGTAAGAGTGGTACAGGATGTGTACAAGGTCAGTGTGACAGTGGTGGGGTCTGCAGTAGGAGTGATGGATGCATTCAAGGTGGAGGTGGGATTACATCAAGGACCAGCTCTGAGCCCTTTCTTATTTGCAATGGTGATGGACAGGTTGACAGAAGAGATCAGACAGGAGTTCCTGTGGACTAAGATGTTGGTGGATGACATTGTGATTTGTAGTGAGAGTAGGAAACAGGTATAGGAGACACTGGAGAGGTGGAGATATGCTCTAGAGAGAAGAGGAATGAAGGTCAGCAGGACTAAGGCAGAATATATGTGTGCGAATGAGAGGGAGGATAGAGGAATGGTGAGGATCTAGGAAGTAGAGTTGGCAAAGGTGGATGAGTTTAAATACTTGGGATCAACAGTTCACTGTAATGGTGAGTAGGGAAGAGAGGTGAAGAAGAGAGTGTAGGCAGGGTGGAGTGTGTGGAGAAGAGTGTCAGGAGTGATTTGTGGCAAATGGGTACCAGTAAGGGTGAAAGGGAAGGTCTACAAGATGGTAGTGAGACCAGCTATGTTATCTGTGTTGAAGGTGGTGGCGCTGACAAAAAGACAGGACTCAGAGCTGGAGGTAGCAGAGTTAAAGATGTTAAGATTTGCACTGGGTGTAACGAGGATGGACAGGAATGGAAATGAGTATATTAGAGGGTCAGCTCAGGTTGGACTGTTTGGAGACAAAGTCAGAGAGGCGAGATTGCATTGGTTTAGACATGTGCTGAGGAGGGATGCTGGGTATATTGGGAGAAGGATGCTAAGGATGACGCTGCCAGGTAACAGGAAAAGAGGAAGGCGTAAGATAAGGTTTATGGATGTGGTGAGAGTGGACATGGTGGTTGATGTGACAGAGCAAGATGAAGAGTACAGGAAGAAATGGAAACAGATGATCCGCTCTGGGAGACCCTAACAGGAGCAGCCAAAAGAAAAAAAAAAGAATGTTAACAATATATGTTAAGCCACCTAATGCATAAATAAAGCAATGCAATAATTCACAAAGATGTGTCTCTGTGTGTATGTCATATCAAGTATTTTTTATTAGTCCAGTTAACCATCCCCATAATAAATACATAAATATAACTCTCAAGACATTTTACATATGATTTTCTTATTAGTTTTCCTCTGTGTAGCAGTTTAAGACTAGCAAGTCATAAGCACTCCTACTGAAATTTCCATAGGAACATTGGATATACAAGGCAATTTCACCAGAGGCCATGTGTGCCTTACCAATTAACCACCCTCAGGCTGTACTACTTCTCCTCTCAAGGAGGGCCAGGCCTGTAAGTCCCAGAGTAAATTTAAGGGTATCCCTCCAGTTTTCTAAGCTATATTTGAAGGATGACAGGGAATAACATTGCTTGACTTATATAGGAAGCCTATTCCAGAGCTGGGGGGGGGGTGCTGGGAGATGAATTTTTGTCTTTCCATGTAGTTTTATTTATTTCGTGGTATAACATGAGATGTTGTATTCTAGTGTTGGCTGCGCTGTTTTGCTTATTGTGAAAAAAGTGGTCAAGGATGGCAAGATCCCAAAGGTCACTAGTAAGTGAGACAGCGATCCCCACTCAGGAGCCTATATGACACTGAGTATGGGGACAAAGATTCCAGTCTTTACTGGTGTCTAATATTTTTGAGTCCAGAGATAAATTTTTATTAGGAACTTATGTGTTTTTATAAGTTTTTTGATGTGCCTAGTAAGATACATGCCAAGGAGGTTATTCTAGTCTATCTTGCGTCTGACAAGGGCAGACTATAAGGGAATAATGACTTCCCTGATTTTAGAAGTGAATTTTGGAAATTAATTGTGAGATACAGAAAGACTATTCGACTATTTAAGTATAGTCTCCACATAGCGATCAAAGGCAAGGTAGCTATCAGCTCAGGTGCCCAAGTCTCTAATCATTGGCTCGCTTGATAGTTGGGTATTATTGATACAGTAGATTGAAGCAATTTGCTGTTTACTGAAATGGGTAAGACTGGATTCCTTGGGATTTGATTTAAGCTCTTTTTCAGTGCCACGCATGTTGATCTGTGCTGATTCATTTTGAAAGGTATAAGCATTTTGGGTTGATGTGATGACTACACCTAGTTTGAGGTCATCAGGAAATTTAGCTAATCAGAGATCAATATTATCAGTTTTAAGGTCAGAGAAATAAAAGCCAAACAGAAGTTGGCCAGTACAAATACTTGAGAGTCACTACTGTTGTCTTCTACCCAAATGAAGAGGAATCATTAACTCGTACAACATGTATTCTACCCTTGAGCCAGCTAGTTATCCATCTCACCATATAGGGATCAATGTTTAATGCCATAAGCTTATTTATGATTCTATCAAGTGGTATTGTGTCAAATGTCTTGGTCAAATCAAGATCAGCAGAATAGACAGTGTGCCCACTGAATATTGCATGTGTGACCTTTTCAAGGAAGCTTATAAAATGTCTCAGACAATGACTTCACTTTACAAAGTTGGATTGCTGTGTATTAAATCTAATTAGATTTTTGATGTTGTGATTTTTGAGGTCGATAAAGATGTGATTCATGATTTTGCAGATAAGACTTGAAAGTTTAATGGGTGTGTAGTTCCCAAGGTATGTGTTAGTTTTAGGTTTTCCCTTGTGGAATGACATCTCTACTACAGTGTACCAGGATTCAGGGATATAGCCTGTAGACAGGTTTAGGTTAAACAGTTTAAGAAGGGGATCAGTGAATGCATGTTTGAAGCTGTTTATTAGGTAACCTGGTGTGTTGTTGAGACCTATACATTTTTTTTGTTTTGGTTTTTAAGAGTATTTTAAGGGCATGATCTTTGATGATGGTAGAGAGGTAAGTGATTTAGAGATGACTGGATAGGGGATAATAGTTTCACTGGAGATGTTTGCCATAAACTTGTCTGCTAGTATGTTATCAGTGTCTTTTAGGTCTGAGTGGGAGACACATCATGGAAAAGTTCAAAACAGTGTTGTGAATTATTTCTTAATTTTCTGCAATAACAGACAAAGCACTTGTAGTTATCCTTTGCCTTTAATGCTAGCTGAATTAATGGGATGCTTTCTGGTCTTTATGGTTGCCTTCCATTATTTAGTGATGTTTTTATATTTTCTTCAGGCAGAGGGGATCTTTAGTGACTGATGCAGTAGTTCTAACTACTGGGCCTTCAACATGGAAGGCCCAGACATCTGGCCTGACTTCTCCATGCTCAGCATTCTTTCCCCTACTTGCATGGCAGATGCCCTCACCTCTGGGATGATAAAATGTTTCTTGTATAAAACTGGCATCCTTTCATACCATATTAAATCTTTCCTGCCATAGCTCACAGTGTATGCATCACATGCTTAGTCAAGCATAGTCTGGTGTGTGCCAACTCAGGACAGATAAAGCACCCAGCTAAGGAACCTTCTTTATAGTATTTATTTTATGCATATAGTTATAATTAGAGTCTACTTTTGTTCTAGTTGATGTTGTGCCTTTGTTAATCCTAAGAAATGTAGATGTACTTGTGGTAGGCAGCTCCCCAACAAAACCTTTAGAACTATGGTGTGTTTTGTTAAGGCCCAAAGCATCATGTCAAGAAGTGTATGGTTAGTCAATGATTCATGTCTAAAATGCTAAGAAGTTGGCGACATTTTGCAGAAAATTACTTAGACAGGCATAAGTTCAAGGCATTCACCTAGTTTGTGGTGGTAACCTTAGCTCCTTCTTCAGCTTCTGACATCCTGACTTAAAAAGAAACATCTTAAGGATAAAGCATAAGGGGACATGCATGATGCAACTCTGATCTCTGGCATCCCATTACAGCTCAGGGATGTAGGTTCCACAGAGCAGCTTACACAGAACCCTGGACCATGCACTGTTTTTTTCATGACACCATTGATGAAGCCTCTTTGGAGGCCTTCCTTTGGTCTACAATGGCATGTTCAGGTTAATCTTTGAATTTAAACATTCCCCCTAAATAAAGGATCTTGAGGCGGTACAGAATGAGACAAGGGTGATGGCAGTTTGCAATTTGATATTCTATTATGGCTCTGGGTGTAGTCCTCATTGAGGTGCTTTCACAGTCCCCTGATCATAGATCTGTTTTTCCTGAGGTCTCTGACATAGCCTCTTTGGAGACTGGCACATAAAAAGAATTATGTCTCACCTTGCCAACAATTAGGATTCAGCATTTGGATCAGATGCTCATTCAAGAAGAGAAGGATGACTACCTGCTATCCTTGTGAGGGAGGAAGTTACTGGCCATGAGGTAGAAGTGCAGTAACTCCATCCTCAAGCTAAGACTTGCAAGGTGGGCATCCCTGCTAAAAGGACTAAAAAGGTGAAACACAGATAATCAGTCTTAAGCTCCTCGTAGACACATGGGTCAAAGACTTTCTCTCTTTTCCATCCTATGTCCTTCTTGAACAATGGATCTCTCTAGATCAACATTTCTTGCAATCCTTACAAAGCTTGCAGCCAAATGCAGATTTGTCCATGTTTGGAGTCCTACCTGGTAAAAGAAGATGAAGCCCAATTCTGAAAAGGTAGAGTAAACCTCCTATGAGAATGAGGGGGGGATCTTGATTACTATTCACAGGTGTGTCTGCTCATGTTCCCGAGTCTTGATTGTACGACAGACATAACTGATCATATGTTCACCCATTAAAGTCTCATTTGTTAATTTATAAATGCTTAGCACTGTCAGGTTTCATAAGTATAGAACAGCAGACACAATCTATTTCTCAGATAAATGTTTCCCATTTTTTTCTTTTTCATGTATGGGTAATTGCTTAATAGCAATACATTTTTTATTTTTTGTCCTTGTCCTTGTACTATTATCCTTATTATCTATAAAATCAATAGATTGAGTTGGAATTTTGAATTTCGCATCCAATACATATAACTTTACTTTACTCTCTGCAGAGTGTGCTATATATAGCCAAGGAATTCTCTTTACTTTGTGTGGAGACTTCAAAGGGCGTAATGAAAACTTTTCTGTGGGTGATCTGGTTTGCTTACTTGTGGCCCAGTGTATCTGATACTCACATACAGAAATGAACACATAAATAAAATCAACATTAGACACACATTTATTTCTGTGAATCTTATTTCTATTACCAATAAAACATGTTCTATGGGAGCAGATAAACTCTCTGTTCTCTTCCCCTTGACAGGGCTTAACTTTACAATGAATCATTTGCGCAAATGTCACATTTTCTCATCAAATTGCTGTCATTGTAACTAAAGTTCAAAAACTAAATTTCAGAGAAGGTGCTAAAATATCAGCTAATCCCAGAGCTGGAATATGCTCTCTTATTATCCATTTTGCAACTTGTGTGTTAATGTGGGGAAATTTATATTTGGCAAAACATAGTATGCAGTGCTAAGACCCTGTGTTTCTGAAATATAGCCAAATATGCTGTGGTGATATGATCACTAATATGGCTGAAACATGCATGTCCAGAGTTAGTGGGGTTTAGCTGTATTGACCTGAATGTTACCATAAAGACTTAGAAAGTGTGAAATAAAAGTCATCGACATTCAGATGCCATGTAGCTGAAACACTCGATGTCCTTAAGAGGTCAATTGCATATAGGTTTAATGTATCACACAGTGAAAACTCTAGCTTGGCTGGGTTTTTCTTGCAGTTTATACTGAATGGTTTGTCTGTGTGACCTCTTTACCTTTTTATTTGGATATCAGTTGGGATCTTTTACAGGCAAGTTAATATTTATGGGAAATCAGCTGTGTTTAAAGACTGTGTTTCTGAAGTATAGCCAAACTATGCACTTATGTTGGGCTGGTGAAGTCATTAAAAAGGCTGAAACATTTATGTCCACAACTAGCAGAGTATGGCTTTATAGGTCTGATTGTAGCATTAAAGACTTAAAAAGTAAAGTGTCACAGGCATTCAGAAGCCATGTAGCTGAAATGCTTGATGTACTTCAGGGGTCATTTGCCTATACCCTACAGGACTCTATTATAGGTTTAAGATATCACACAGTGAAAATTATAGCTTGGCTAGGTTTTTCTTCCATTTGGGTAGTTGGAATATCAATATATGCCTCTGGCTAAATGAATTGGCTATCCATTCTCAGCAACGTCATCCCTCTACCAAAAACGTGAGATCTTAGAGACTATACGAACTGGAGTGGAATCACACTGCTGCGAGTCCCAGGCAAAGCTTTCACCAGTGTATTACTGAATAGACTGAAAGGAGCAGTTCATGACAAACTCAGACAGGAATATGCTGGATTTAGATCAGGTCAATCCTGCATTGACTAGATATTTGCACTAAGACAAATTATAAAAAAGCAATAGCTTAGAAGAAACCAGTCACTGTTAACTTTGTGGACTTTTAAAAAGCCACTATGGCACATCTTGGCAGAACATGAGATTCCTCCAAAATTCATTACACTCTTTAAGAGTTTGGATCAAGGTAGCAACTGCACAGTTCATAATAAGTACAGTGACTAGTTTGCGGTGGTCACTGGTGTATGATAGGGATCTATACTGTCTTCTTTGTAATTCGCAATGGTTATTGATTGAGTCATGTGGAAAGCATTACACAGAAACTCAGTGGGACTGGAATGGGTCAATGACAACAAGCTATGTGACTTGGGTTTTGCGGATGACATAGTTTTAACTGATATAACATAGAGTAGAATGTACCACATCAGTGGAGCATCAGGGTGGAAAAGTAGGCCTCAGATGAATCCTGACTAATGCAAAGTGTTGGTCAGTGAAGCATGGAATGACAACAAAGACATAATGACTGCAGGATCAATATTAGATATGACAGAGGACTTCTGCTAACTGGGCAGTTTCTTTCTTATACAGTTAACTGCAAGAAAGAAGTGCTGGTCAGACTTGGAAAAGCAAGTGCAGCATTCAGCAGACTATCTAAAATCTGGAGATCAAAAAACATTGCATTGTCCACAAAGGTGAAGCTGTACCAAGCACTGGTGCTGTCTACACCCTTATATGGTGCTGAGCTATGGCCAATCACAGCATCAGCAATGAGAAAACTTGAGGCTGCTCATCATAAATGGTTAAAATGCATTTTGGGAATATCATGGAAGAACAAAGTAAGAAAATGAGAGTATCAGAGAAAGAACACAACAATGGAAACTTGAAAATATCATTATGGAAAGAAGACTACATTGGTTTGGTCATGTTAACTGCATGGATACTAGCAGGATTCCTATATAATCCCCAACTGGGAAGTAGCTGGATAAAAGAGACGACCAGGCAGGCCTCAACAAACTGGAAAGGAGTAGAAATAAGAGACCTCTGTCAGATGAATATCACTTGAGAGGAAACTAATGAAGCAGCAGCTGATAGGACACAGTAGAGTTGACTTGTGGCCAAATGCATCATCGATGCAGGATGAACCGAAGACTGAAGAAGAAAGATCCATTCTCAGTTCTTGAGTACCAAGTCATTTTTATTACTGTCTGACCCTTATTCATCCTTTCTACCTCTCATTACTCCTTGAGGTCCCAGAACAAAAGTGTTCATTTTATGTGAAATATAATTTCCTAAATTCTAGGACCTATTTTTGAGAGATCCCTTCTACCACAAATAGGAAACAGTACCAATAAAAGAACTTCACTGGATCCATTCTTCCATTGTATACTGGCTGATTGTTAGTTGTAGTATCACGGAGGAGGAATACAAATTAGGAAACTGTGCAAATGGCTGAAGACTGCGTCTCAACCACCAAATAAGTTGTTGTCACAGTGTAAAAAATAGAAAAAGGTTTATTTAAATAAAGTGCTTTTCATCCCACACAATTGTGGGACTTCTTCAGATAAAAACAACTTACAAACCACTGCAATAAATATCTTGCACTCATAATCACGGGTGCACAACTAGCCATGCTGATAGGCTAATCAACAGCATCAATTGTATGTAGTTGTACTAGAAGGTGATAGAAATAAAGATAAAAAAATATATATATATGTATTGTGCGGTCGTTTAAAAAATATATATATATATGTATTGTGCGGTCGTTTATACATCCATGCAATCAATTTCTACAAAATAAATTGAAACCTAAAATACTGTGTGAATAATCAGCTAATCATTTTTACAAGTTTTCAAGCATTAAAACATTTATATAAATGTATGTATATATGCTGTACTAGTTCCATCAAATAGATGTTAGTGTATGTGTATGTGTATGTATGCTGATTCTGTGTGGTAGTCTATACAAACATGCATCAATTTTGAAATTACATGAAACCTAAAATGCTGTGTGTATGACTAAATAGTCATTTTAAAAGATTTAAAAAGCATTAACACAGTTCATATGGATATGTACACAGTACTAGTTATGTTAAATAAGTATGTATTAAATAAATATTAATAAATATATAAATATATATATATATATATATCCTAGTATGTATACTTCGTGTAAATGTGTCTCATGGTAAAACAGTTTACCTAGTTAAACTCTTCAACTTCAAAATACATTTAATGGAACATGTTTCGTTTAACCCTGGATATGAACATGCATTGGTACGTAACTGCCAATAAAGTTCTAAAACTTCCAGGTGTACGGAGTCAGGCCCCCCCCCCCCCCCCAATCTGGATGGATACAGTCTACAGCTCTAAATAAGAAATTGTGGTTGGGGTTCTCTAACGTATGTTTGGCTAAGGCATTCTCCAATTTAACTTTCCTAATGTGATACAAATGTTCGTAGACCCGCTCACGTAGCTTCCTGTCTGTCTTCCCAAAATAAAATGCTACACATTGTTGGCACTGCGCTAAGTAAATAACACCTTTTGACTGACAATTGAATTTGTATTTCACCTTGTGAGTATTGTTCCTAATACAAAAAGTTTCCCCTGTAGCCATATGGGGACAAACATTACACATATTTTATTGGAACATACCCTTCCTCCATGGAATTCCTTGGACCTGACTTTCAATGATTTGTTTTAAATTTTTACCCCTTCTCCACACTATCTTTGGTGTATCTGGTAGTTTTCCCCTCAAGTCATTATCATTGTGTATTAGGTGCCAGTTTTTTGAATAATTAATGAAATAACTTCACTGTCAATGCTGAAGGGTGTGATAAACTTCAGCCATCGTATAGTGTCATCATTGTTCCGATTCTGGGTTATGAGGTTTGATACACCTCGAAGAATCGGTTGGTATATCCCAAAGTCTCTTTTCCCCATCACTTCTTTAATAAGGTTATCAATAAGTTGTCTGGGGTAACCATGTCTAATAAACATACCCTTCAGTAATTGACATTCATCCAGAAAGTCCACGTCTCTTGATACCATGTGTGCAGCGCTGACCAACTGGCCCTTCACTACTTATCTCTTCTGATACCAAGGGTGGTTACTACTGTAGTGTAGGAGGCTATTGGAGTAAGTCTCCTTTCTGTAAATTTTTGTGCAGAAAGATTTTTCTCCATAGTTTTTCCATAAGTCTACATCAAGGTAAGCAATCCTGTCAGCACTGTATGTGTACGTAAATGACAAGAAGCTGTAAGTTGAATTAAAGAATGATACTAATGCAGTGGCTGTTCTTTCCTCGCCTTCTATTAGTATAAAAATGTCATCCAGAAAACGCGTATAAAACGTTATCTGGTTCGCCACCTGACAATTCTTCCCAACAACTTCTTGCTCCCAGTAGGCCATGACTAAGTTCGCGAAACTTGCCCCACACGGGGAACCCATGGCAACACCAACTTTCGGGAGGTAAATTTTGTTATTAAAGGTTAGGAAGTTATAGGATAGCACAATGTCTAGCAATTCGTCCGCTAGTCCTATTTTTGATTGAGAAGCTCCCCTTTTCCTAAGCATGAAGTTAACCCATTCTATGCCTTCCTCGTGGGAAGAAGACTACATTGGTTTGGTCATGTTAACCGCATGGATACTAGCAGGATTCCTATATAATCTCTAACTGGGAAGTAACTGGATACAAGAGAAGACCAGACAGACCTCGACAAAACTGGAAAGGAGTAGAAATAAGAGACCTCTGCCACCTGAATATCACTTGAGAGGAAACTAATGAAGCAGCAGCTGATAGGACACAGTGGAGTTGACTTGTGGCCAAACGCATCATCGATGCAGGGTGAACCAAAGACCAAAGAAGAAAGATCCATTCTCAGGTCTTGAGTACCAAGTCATTTTTATTACTGTCTAACCCTTATTCATCCTTTCTACCTCTCATTACTCCTTGAGGTCCCAGAACAAAAGTGTTCATTTTATGTGAAATATAATTTCCTAAATTCTAGGACCTATTTTTGAGAGATCCCTTCTACCACAAATAGGAAACAGTACCAATAAAAAAACTTCACTGGATCCATTCTTCCATTGTATACTGGCTGATTGTTAGTTGTCATTTTTTTATGTTACCTGTCTCTATAATTATAACAAGGAACCCCGTTTTGTTTGTTCATCAGTCTTTCTTATGTATTCCTTATAGACACAGTATTTCTGCTGCTGAATTTGATTTTCTGAGTGGTTATATATTACACATAAATCATGCATTAGTTATAATTCCTGTACTTGCTGATGTTGACTTAAATACTTGTTCTAAGTCACTGTCCTTCCATTTGGATTGAGTTATTTCTGAAGAGAGTTCCTGGTTCACACCAGTTCACCTGGTTAACCCATTTGTACATTTAGTTCTTATTTATGCAAACCGATATGCTGTGGCGATTTCCCCCTGACAATACCAAAACTTAAAGTGATTATTATTCAGAAGTAGTTTTTTGTTACAGTTTTAGTTGTAATTTGTTGTGTTACTCATAATAATGTCAGTCTTGGGTTTAAAATGTTTACTGAACTTTATTCTTCTGCTGCTGAAACAATGTTTATGATGTTGCTAATAACTTACACTATATTTTTTGTGTAAGTTTCAAATAGTGAGAATTATTTCAGTTAGTATTTTCCTGAGATTGCCAAGTGACTTCCATAGAAATATTTTCTTTTGAGTATCAGAAAACTTATTAGGCCAATTAAAAGACGCATGCTGATTGCAATTTGAAAAAAAAAAACTGTCATCGAACTCGCTTTAGAGACACATCTCTTCCAGCTACAGCATCAGAAATTACACAGGATTATGCAGTATCGCTTCATCATCCTAAACAATAGTAAATAAGAAGAAAGTTACATTTCTGTCAGAAAGAGTCTCACATTTCCCTAAAAGAATGGCAGCTATCACAGTAAGCCAGGAACTTCGGTGAGGCCCATAAAATGGGAATATACTGTTAAACGGAAAATATTTAGCTCCAGGTTTGGGAAATAAAGCAGCAAAAGGATTAATTAAATGTTTGCTGGATTATATTGAAGTAGACATCATTTTGGCTGGAGAATTTAATGCTTATTGGCCTGCATGACTCACATATCTTAACTCCCCTGCTTCTCTGTTTAAGCCTGCAGATGCAGGAATGAAGTATCATAGCCAGATAATTATTTTATACATTCTTCCTATGTGAACATTAAACCCTCATAATATATTTCATAGACTTTTCTTCATTGCACAGGAATACTTAATATGCAATTAGATTACCATACCATTACTGTGACATTGCACTAACCTACTTCCAAGCCTCTCACATCGTGAGCAAAAGCAGTAATAAAACTAATTTGCTAACCATGTAGGCCCACAGAACACACAGTCACTTTTCAGGAGTGATCTGGGAGCAATGTCTAGTTAAATGATTTGCACAAGGTCACACAGAAGGCAAATGTAGGCTGAAGGAATCAAACCTACATTCCACAGCTTTATCCCTGTAAGCCAACTGCCATGTTTATACCCAACATTCATTAGTATGAAAACAAATGCAGCTATGGATTCAGTGAGATGTGCATGAATTTCAGCTGCACAATAGTATTAATCCACCCTGTTAGCTATATAATGAGATACGTTGAGTCCTACTCTAGACTTAAATGGTGGTCTTCTTCACTTTAAAAACAGTCACAAGAAGAGGTAGATCATGTTTATAAATAATCATGTTCTGCTCACTACATCGAGGCAAGAGATCCACTCTATAAAGATTCAATCAATGACGTAAAGGCTAGGTTCCATGTCTAATGAGCTGTAGAGCAGTCAATGATGCGCAAAAACTGAAAATGCGGCTTAACCTCATGCTCTGAGCAGGCATAAAAAAATTCTCATAGTGACTCCACAAAACTTGCAGCATATTATTTTAGACATTCTAAATCAAGATGAGAATGTCATTGATATTAACATTTCCTATCTCCTAAAACAGTATTATGGCACCGTGTGTAATGAAAAATAATCTCTTTGCTCACCAGACAACAGCTGACTCATTTTCTTTTACATTCAGTAACATAAACATAAAACATACCATGACAATAATGGTTCCCTTTTCACTGTCTTAACTTCAAGCAAGCCACATTTAGTCTCTTAAAGCGTAAAGCCCCAGGGCCAGATGGCATCCATAGAAATAGTAAAATTGTCTAAAAACTTAACACAATAGTAGATGCTTGTGTAAATCACTGTTGTAGTAGTCCTAATTACTGAGAGTTTAGCCCTAGAAGGCTTGGTGTTCTGATACAGCTTTCAGATATCTGCTCCCTTCTCTCATCAGGAATGGTGGAAGCCCTCCCACTGAATGCTGGGATGTGTCAGTATCAAAGTGGCTCATGCCATAGAAGAGCTTTCTTAGAGTGGGGGCAAATCCATAAACATTGTAAGCTAATGAATAAAATCCATGGTTGAATATGAGAAATGCACAGAAATAAAGTCCTCATGTGCTAAAGTAAGGGGAAGTAAGTAGAAATAGTGATCCCCAAATTCTCCTTGGACCTGACCAGGCCCAAGGCCCTGTAAGAAGGAAGAGAAATGGATAAACTAATGAAAGGATACCACACGCCAACTCACATTGCTTCATAGTGTAAGAGAGCTAGTCCATCACAGTTGCAGTAGTTCTGACTATTGATACAATTTTCAGAGCTCTAAAATGAATGGCAGTGGATGGGATGGAGTGATTAGGTTAATAGCATACTGTGCAATATGGGTGTAGCAAACCCAGCTCTTGCTGTGGAAGAAATGTTCAACTTGTAATGCTTTGAGAAGGTGAGAACAGATACCCACATAACTGCTGCTACTACTGCAGCCTGAATAGTGGCTCCCCTAAAGAAGGCCACGGTTGTGGCCATTCACCTAGTACTATAAGGTCTCACAGATCCTTCAAGTTTCTTACCTTGCGATGAACATGTTGCAGTTTGCTAGCCACTTAGGAATTGTTTGTCTTTACCCTGATTCTCCCCCCTTTTCTGTAGCAAAAGAGACAAACAATAGGCAATCATTTCTCCTATCTTTGGTTCTTTGCAAATATCTCAATTGATTGTGTACATTCCAATAATGGAGCATTCTTTTTCTTCTGCTTTGTGGATTGGGGAAGAAGAAAGGTGGCTGGGTAACTTGGAAGATAACATTCTTAGGCATAAGGGAATAATTTGTTCTAAGGCTCATCATGTCCTTCTCAGAAAGTAAGAATAAGTATTGCTTCAATTTCTTACACACTCCTTGCTGAGGTGATTGCTACTTGGCTACATGGCTGCTTTCCAGAAAAGGTACTTGTTAGGGCTGTAGGTTAAAAATGTGACTGGGTCAGTTTTTTGAGGGTGTAATTTAGGTCCCAGGGAGGAACAGTTTGTTTTCTTGGTGGTCTCAATTGTAATACTCCCTTTAGAAACTCTTTCATAAATGTTTTTAATCTATGGCAGAAATTCTAGGATTAGAGTAAAGCAAAGGATCTAGCTTCATTTGTCAGTTAAAGGTTACTTTGTTAGCTGTCTTCTTTCACAGACTGTTCCGGATCCAGATCTTATTCAACATTGTTATCCTTCCTGTTTATCTATATCACTGAAGGGGAATATTTTGCACATTCTTATAATATGTGTATTGAGTTCATACTCCAAAAGTTTTACCAAGAATATGTTGATCATTCAAAATGTATAAGCATCAAAACCCAGGAAATAAATGCCAGCATTTTGAAAAGGAACATACCCCCCAAAAAATCTATAAAATTAAAGAATACATATTGCAAAATGAAGCCAACAACATGCTAACCACAACCCTAGCAATAAAATCAGATATGCTTTGCCCCAGGATTCCCGCTACTCATTTCTTGATTCACTGGAAAATATTAGGGTACAACCCAAAATCCTAATAATGGGTGATTTCAACTACCCCACCATTAACTGGGAAAACTACTCATGTACCAACTCTTTTGCTCAACGTTTTCTGGAATTCATAAATTCCACCGCCTTGGATCAACTTATTCGCACCCTCACCAGGGGCAGCAATATCCTAGACTTGGTCATTACCAACATGGGCAACCGGTGTTCCACACAAGAGGTCAATTCCTCATTGGTCAGATCCGACCACAAGCTAATCACTCTAGACATCCACATCCACCCCTCATTGGGGAAACCACCGTAAAAAACTTCTCCAAAGCCAACTTCATACTTCTTAAGATAGACGTGGCAAATTTCATGACACCCATGCAGATGGACAATAGAGGTACAACTGCGGAATCCTACACAAATGCACTTTATAAGCAATTACATGAGTGCATGAATTGTGCTATCCCTAACAGAACCAGGATGCTATCCTTCAAAAAAAGGAAGCCACTCTGGTGGTCCTCTGCCATAAACAAACTCTACAACAGAAGAAAGAAACTTTTGCAAAAAAGAATAAAATCCCATGACTGGAGGAGCTCCCTGGTCAGCCTCAGTAAGAAGCTGAGATCCCTCATAAAATCCTCCAGCTAGTTATGAAAACAAAATTGCCACTAACTCTAAAGACAACCACAAATCATTCTATAGCTATGTCAAGAATCTCAATAGCAACACTCAGATCTGCTCTGAGTTACAGCACAATGGCACTAAATATACAGAACTAAATATACAGAACCACCTGATATTGCCAACATCTCGGCAGATAGGTTAAGTACTAACTTTACCCCCGTCTCACCCCCTAGAGGGCCCATCTCTATACCGGAAGAATGCAAAGTTCCTGTAATCATGGCTGCACAGGTAAAAAACACACTTTCCAAAGCCAAGAACACAGCATCCATGGGACCTGACAATATCCAAGGCTGCATTCTACATGAACTACAGAACGAACTGGCACCCCAACAAAGTAACATGTTCAATCATAGCCTCACCTCAGGCTTTGTGCCTGCCGAATGGTGCACCGTGATGGTTATCCCACTCCACAAAGGGGATGTCATGATGGACCCCGGGAACTACCGCCCCATAAACCTGACGAGCCTGGTCTGCAAGGCCATGGAACGTATCATCATGGAACACATAAACAAAGACATTGGTAATCTCCAAACTCCACCCAGTTCGGGTTTGTAAAAGGCAGATCATGTCTCCTAAACCTGAAAGATGTCTATTTAAATCTTTTAAATCTAAAAGACTTCTTTGAAGCAGTCACCAAAGCCATAGATGAGGGTAAGGTAGCTCACACAGCCTATCTAGATCTCGCCAAGGCTTTTGACACCATCCCCCACTATGGAATTATAGATAAACTCACTAAATATAAATCCCTATGTCACAAGATGGGTTGCCAACTGGATCACGGACAGAACCCACACTGTGAAAGTAGCAGACTCCAAATCCAACTTCAGACCAGTGACAAGTGGAGTACCACAGGGTTCAGTCCTGGGTCATCTCCTGTTTGGTATCTACTTCTCTGAAGTACAGGCTAACACATAAGGTCTTGGCTAAATAAGTTTGCAGATGACTGCAAACTAGGAGCTATAATCGAAACTCCTAACGATGTGGACATCCTACAAAAGGGCCTTGCTGAGACAGATGCCTGGTGTCAAAGCCATGGCCTGAAGCTCAATGCCAAAAAGTGCATTGTCATCCCCTTTGTTAAAAACTCTGTACCCATGAACTACCACATAGGTGGTAGTCTACTTAACACTGAAAGTGTGATAAGAGACCTTGGGACACAGGCGGACAGTAGTCTCTCCTTTGATAATCACATCACCACAGTGGTCAGGAAATCCTTCTACATGGCACACCTCATCACAAAAGGTTTCTCATCCAGAAAAAAAGAGGTCATTGTTCCCCTCTACTCATCACTCATTAGACCCATTTTAGTGTACAACCCCCTTTTTGGTATGTACTTCACAAGACATCTACAACAACCGGAAAGGCCACAGAAATACCTCACAAAGAGGATTATTGGCCTCAAACAGATGCCCTATGCAGACCGTCTCAAAAAACTCCAACTTTACTCTGTTGCATATCGCCTACTCAGAGGCGATCTCTGCTTAACATACAAAGCTATGTCAAACCCAGAGCTGTTGGACATGCTCCACTTAAAGAAATCCCAAATCCCTCTGAGCTACATGCTGTAGGGACCTAAACCTTGTCACCACAATAAACAGAACATGCTGGAGGGATAAATTCCTGTCCCAGAGACTTCCCATACTCTGGAACAGACTACCTATCTATGTCAAACAGAGATCCTCATTAGCACTCTTCAAGAAAAGTCTTGATGATTAGATGGGAAATAGGTAATTCACCCCGGGGATCACTTCTGTGGCTCTGCTCAACAGGGGCACAGTAAAATAATTGTTTTGGGTAGCGAAAGCCAGAGTACCTTTTTGGCTAGGCTTATATAGGCCCTAGGGCCAATAGCCTAGCACCTACCTATGAACCAATGAACATCATCCATGTCTCCTGATTATCATCATACTAAATTCTTAAATGTACTAAAAGAACTCTCTATGACAAGTATTCCAGGAAACTTATCTACTCCACAGTTAGCTGAAGCACCTATACCTCCAATGTACGGTATGCCCAGAATTTCTTGGACATAATAAAATATCCATAAAACATGTAGTTAATAAACTGACCAAGAAGGTACAATATATTTGATTTAGGCCTCGCAATTATGAGCTTCTACATATACTATTCACATGGTCTACCTTTCCCCAATTAAATTGAACCATAAACCTGTGGCACTCACTTTCAAATCTCCAAAGCCTCTGAACCAATATCTCAGAATTTATTTAAGGATTTCAAAGAAGCAAACCTCATACAACCTATGAAAAGGTCTCAAAATGCATGTATGTCAGCACCAGCTCTGATACTGACATAGCAGTGAGTTAAACAAAGGAGTTATATGCTTATCTTGATAAATGCATGGTGTTTGCTGTACACAACTGAGCAAAATATGAAGGGAAATTAAAAAAAATCCACCCTAATGATCTAGCAACATAATTAAATTTTATAGTAAGAGAAAAAATATCAAATTATACAGAAGATTTCAAAATTTCATTGCAAGGATAGTATCAAAAATATTACTAGGAAATTAAAAACAACAGCAAAAATTTTATATATATATATATATATATATATATATATATATAGGTTTACTATTAAATGTGCGAATGCACTCCGTGCGAACGGCGACCCCATCGACGCGTTTGCGTGAACCGAAACACCGAAACTATTTCGATAGCGAACCGAAACCGCGAAACTCCGACGATCGACATTACCAGCCGCGCAACACCTCCACACCCATGCTACCATGGGTCGGATTGGGTGAGGTTTTGCCGTTCGCACATCTGGGCGTCGGTGTTGTGACGTTCGCAGTTCTGCGTTCGGGCAATGCGCGTCGCACAAAACGGGATCGACAATCTGAAGCTAAAGAGTTACAAACCCTTCTTTAGCTACATTAGAAAACTAAGGAACAATACCTATCAATGTTCAGAACTTAATCTAAGTAGCACCACTCAATCTAATCCAACAGACATTGCCAATAAACTATTTAACAAATTCAGTGAAAATTTTACCCTGAAATATCCATTCAAACATCACATATGCCAGAATTCTTTACACCCCCTATTATCAGCAAGCCACATGCTCTAAAGGTGCTATCATAAACCAAAAATGCCTTTTCAGTGGGAGATGAAAACATATCTAGTTATTTAATAAACAGTAGTAAGCATGCCCTCACCAAACATCTGTGAAACTGTTTATTCTAAGTTTAGCTATAGGATTTATTCCCAAATTACGGTGCACTATGGTAGTGATACCCTTCCATTAGGGTGATGCTACTATAGACCCTAGTAGTTAGTTAACCATTATCTTGATGAGTTTGATCTGCAAAGCTGTGGAACATACTATAAATGACCTCAACAATTATGATATTATAATATTATTAGGCATGGTGTTAAACAATATCAATATGGCTTCATCAAAGGGAGATACAGCCAATTAAATTTAACTTTTTTTCAGTTAGTTGGTCAGGTTGTAGACAATGGTCGTGTTGTTCACACAGCAAATCTTGATTTAGCCAATGGATTTGACACTATACCCTATGTGGTTATAGTAAGAAAACTATATTCTCTAAAAATAGACATATGAGCCATCACAGAACACATTTTCACCACACTGTTTATAAAAATTGAATATTAAAAATGGTGAACTAAAAACATAAGAAAACTCACAAAGATTTATTTTGCATCTCCCATGAGAAAGGTTCTAACCACATAGCCCTAAATTAAATATACCAACTCCATGGTCATACCACAATGGAAAAAACTACAAATACCTTGCAAGAGCACTCTACTTACTCATACAACACAACACATTGTGGTGAAAACATGTTGGATAGATTGGACAGGAAAACAAAAAGGATGCTTCATGGTCACCAAATGATGTATAAAAATCAGTGCATACCAAGATTATATATTCCCCATTCTGAAAGAGGGATGGGCCTCCTTGAAAGTGAGTACATGTATAAATCTGCAATCGTGGGACTGCACACATATCTGCTGACCTAACAAGACCCAAACATAGTGAAAGTTTTGAAACATGAGGAGAATAAATCTAAGATGACTTCTCTGCTTAATTTAGCAGAAGCATATCGGCATCAAGCAGGAATGGAAATCAAACCAGAAATAGATAGAAATCAGGCAGCAACTGAATGTGTCAAAAAACAAAAGAAAGAATATAAGGTGAAGGACCAGATGAGAAGGCAAGAAATATAGAAAATGCATAAATATAGTTGCAAGTATAGAAAACTTCTGGAAGAACCATATGTTGATCAGGATCAAACGCAGGAATGGTTAAGGAGAGGCAAATTCAAACCAAGGGATGAAAGGTTAATATTGGCGGCCCAAGATAGTGGGCTACATACACATTGGTTTACAAAGTCCATTGAACATGTGGGAGAAACAGACAAATGTAGATTTTGTAAAACAGAATTGGAAACATTTGCACACCTCATTGTTGGTTGTGACATACTAATGGCAGAAGGACTGTATACTGAAAGGCATAATAATGTGGCAAGACTGTTGCACTGGGGATTGTGCAGTATTGAAGTGCCTGAAAAACACTGGAAACATGAGCCACAAATCATCATAGAAAATGATGAAGTCTACATCACACGGGATCACCCATTACCAACAGTTCAAAAGATAGAGGCTAGAAAATCAGATATAGTGGTTTATGAAAAGAAGACAAAAGTAGCATTGATCATTGAAATTGCCACACCCAGTGACTACAGTGTGTTGCATACAGAGAGACACAAAGTAATAAAATATCAGGATTTTCAGGCAGAAAGGAGCGCAATATGGAAGAAAGATACCCTGACAGTTCCAATAGTAGTAGGAGCAATGGGTTTTATAAAAAAAAGAATCTGCAATCGTATTTATATATGTTACCAATACATGTAACCCCGTATGAATTGCAGGAGTCATTACTGGCCACGTTGCGGGTGCTGCTAAAATCACTTCTGGCTGACATCAAAGATTGAAACAATACTAATTTCATGAACTTTAATTGTAGTTTGACTTAGAAATGGGGTCCATTCCTGTCATGGTATTAGAAACCCCCAAAATTTGGAGAAATTAAAAAATGGTGAAACACATTGCAATACTACATTTCTGAAATAAAGTCACTCAGTCACCAGATCCTATGACTATATGCCAAGATGGATAGCAATGAAGCTCAAAGATAGAACCCATATGTTTTGTGTGGTAGATGCTTCATCTAAGAACATGGCAGTAACTAGTGGAGTGAGTCCGTGAAGGCTTGTTGGGATCCTTCTTTTTGGCATTTACTTCTCTGATCTCAACAATGACAACTATGACCTCTGGTTTACTAAATTTGCAGATGACTGCAAACCAGGTGCTGTTGTTAAGACCCCTCAGACACCTATACCTTCATAAAGAATTTACCCAAGTAAAAACCTGGCATACTGAAAATTAATTAGTATTAAACATGAAAAGTGTAGTGTCACTGCCTTTGGCAAGCGGCCCCTATGCTCAACATATACGATAGACAGATGTAGTCAGGAAGTTTGGAACATGTTGACAAGTCCATCTCCTTCAATTATCACATAGTAATTGTGGTCAGAGTCTTTCTACTTAGAAAAACTGATAGCCAGTGGTACATCATCCAGCTCTAACAAAGACATTGCTCCCTTACATTCATCACTGATTAGATCAACCATTGAGTACAATTCCCCTTTTGGGATGTGGTACTTTAGACATATCAAACAACTACAGATGCACAGGAAGTTCTTAATGAAGAAGATTATGAGCATGTACTACCAAGGGAGAGGATAGAAGTTCTGTCCCATTACTCAGTATTTTATGGACTCTTTAGCAGGCTATTTGTGCCTTGTATATGTCATTATTACAGACTCTGTTGTGCTTGATCTCCTTATTGTCAAAAGTCTAATAGCTACAAAAAAACTCCAGAACCAGGGACCTAAATCTTCACCAGCAGGTAAACAGAACATGAATGGTTGAAAGATTCATTACATAGCTCCTTCCCCATCTTTGGAATACATTTCTCTTTGCAAGATAAGCGGTGTGACATATCATAGGATCAAAGGAGAATACTAGGTTAATGACCCTAGATAGGTTTTTTTAGCCTATCCATGCTGTCCAAAAATATTAGAAAGGTATACGTCCCTTAGGTTTTAAGAGGGTATATAAACTTAGCCATAAGTGATCAAGCATTTACAAACCTCCCTCTTCGTCTCTAGTAGAGACGTAGGTGCTAGACCCAGGGTAAATCCACAGCTCCCCATCCATTGATCCAAGTTTTGAATGAATAAGTGCAGGAAAGAACTTTGCTTCACATGGATAGGAATTCTGTTCCAGAGAAGGGATAACCTCTGAGCCACATACCTGCTCCTCCAGCATGTCCTGTTTATGTTGCAGGTGAGGTTTAGGTCACTGGATTGGATGTTTTTGTTGCTATTTGTTTTACAGATGTGCAAGAAGTACATTAAGGCTGGGTCAGAGGATGCTTTGTAGGCCAGGCATATATCACTTCTCAGCAGTTGTAGGAGAGCAAATGTAAGGTCAAGGCTTTTTAGATGTCTGCAAAGGGCATGTGATTTAAACCATATATTCTTTTTTTATGAGAAACCTCTGTGAACACTGCAGTTGTTGCATATACCATGTCAGAAGAGGGCATTCTATTCAATGATCGGTCTTATGAGGCAGAGTACAACAGAACAATGACATGTTTGGACTTGGATGCCATACCCTTGTTTACAAATTGTGCATCACAGAATGATTTCCTTACTATTGTAGACACATGATGATCAAAGGCCAAGTCACTTTCTATATGTATTATCATATCCATGACTAGTGGGTCTGCTCTTAGGAGTATATTGTCAACATAGTAATTTTTTGGGTGGCTATCTTACTGAATGATACTTTTATGTACTTGTTGGCATTGAGTTTATGGCTATGACTCTTTCATTAGTTATTAGTCTGTGTCAGGCCTTCCTGAAGGGCATTTCTGTCTGGGGGGATTCAATGACTACACTTTAAAACAAAATTGGACAAATACAAATTAGTCTTGAACTAACTGCTGTAGCTCCCCTTAGAAAATGGGGTACAGCCTGAAAGTGGCATTTGCACTAATAGGATTGAAAGGAAACTGCTTTGTAAGTTGTATGAATAGCAGACTTCAATGTATTTCATAATCTTTCTCCATTTCATGAAAATCTTTCCTTTACCATCTCTTAGTTTGCTCACCTACTGTATGTTTTTTATTTAAAAGTAATATACATGTTTTATGAAAAACACCAAATTCACGAAATCCAGAATAAACTTCAGAAAAAAACATGAAAAAAAACAAAATAATGACTGTCCACACAGATAAAAAGTTAAGTGCTTTCTTTCATTTTAATCGTAACAAACTTCTTCAGAACTGACCAGTAAACCAATTAGTCAGGTTTAAATACAAAATTTGATTAATAAATAAACCAATCAAATGTCCATTCATCTAATTATTAATTAATATATGCCATTTTCTTAAAGGCAAAAATATAAAATGTGAAATATAACACAACATATGTACAAAAAGCATATAGCACATATAATATACATGTTTTACTTTACTTTTGTTTATTTACCGGGGAGGCTACTGATCAAATATGACTAATTTCAGGCCAAGCCTGAGTGATAAATGAAACAGAAGCATAATGCAAATATACAATGTTCAGAAATTAGCAGTAAGCATTGTAGATGTAATACAATACCACAGCTTATTTCCACAGGGTGAAGCATCTAAGTTCATGAAAAATTATATTGTTAATATATTATCTGATATTGTATATAAGGCAAAACATGTTTAAAAATGGCATATATCTGTAGTTTGTATAGATTTCCTGTCCAAATGAAGGACATAGCTGTAACTATCGGTACACTAGAGGAAACAACTATTAGATGTCAGTAAGGTAAGAGAAATTTTTAGGTGATATGGTCAGAAGAATAACATTTGAATTGGCATAGCTTGGTTGGTTATGATTTCAGTTGGGGTCTAATGTCAATGTAGTTAGTGAGACCTTTTATGTAGCTGTTCAATGACGTTTAATGACTGGTTGTTAGTGTGGAGAAGCTTTGGCTTGTAAATGATAATCTAGTTCTTGGGGTTTGCAGACTCTCTCTTCAATTTGTCCTCCCTTTGGCAATCTCACTCTACTTCCCTAAAAGAAACTACTGACTATTCCATTTCCAGAAGGGAACTTAAAATGTGCCTGCTAGAACAATTCCATTGTACCTGCCTCTGTAATGGCTGTGCCTCCTATCCTCTATGACATACTTTCTCCCTCTAAACAACATGGCTGCACTCCTCCTCCTCCCTTCCTTACCATTGTCTTTCTGAAATCACTGTACATAATGTAAATATTGTGTATTTTGAGAGTATCTTATAGATGTATCCAGTACAACTTATGCTCTTCTATAGTAACATTAAATATATTATTCTACCATTTTACTTTTTTTAATTAATAACTGTGAAATCTTTTGATTCCAGCTGTACCAGAAAGTTGTAAGTTTTTATCAGTTTACTAAGGCAGTAAACAAATGTGAATAAATAAAATATACATTTTTCTATAATTTTCTTTAGTTTGTTCTTCCACTCTCTAAGCATATCCTCCAGAAATATAAACTCCTGATTTCTTAATTTCCTTTTTTCTAGCATGCTAATATAACCACATACTCTACTTCCCTTAGTCTTCAGTTATTTTGACCATTCTAACCAATTTCCACAGCAGTCCCTTATAAGTGATTAACACGTAAATGTTGCTAGTATTTGTAATTTTTCACTTAGCAACCCAGAATCTGTTTTAAGTACACCCTTACCTATTTTGTTTCTTCCTTACTTATTCCATTAATGTTGTAGGTTCTGAAAGCCCATTAATCTCCTGATCATATGCTTTATTTCCCATGACACCTTGTGAACTAACTACATAATAACTATTATTTCACTCATAGGTTCATAGGTAGGCACTAGGCTATCGGCCCAAGGGCCTAAGTAAGCCTAGCCAACAAGGTTCCCTGGTTTACGCCATCCAAGAAAGTTATTTTCCTGTGCCCCTGTCAAGCAGAGCCATAGAAATGATCCCTGGGGTGTATTTCCTATTTCCTATCTACTCATCAAGATTTTTCTTGAAGAGTGCTAATGAGGAACTTTGTTTGACATAGATGGGTAGCTTGTTCCAGAGTATGGGAAGTCTCTGGGACAGGAATCTATCCCTCCAGCATGTCCTCTTTATTGTGGTGACAATGTTTAGGTCCCTAGGGTGTGTAGCTCGGAGGGATTGGGATTTCTTTAGGTGTAGCATGCCCAACAGCTCTGGATTTTATATAACATTATATGTTAGGCAGAAATCACCTCGGAGTAGGCGATATGCTATGGAATAAAGCTGGAGTTTTTTTGAGATGGTCAGTGTAGGGCATTTGTTTGAGGCCAGTAATCCTCGTTGTGAGGTACTTCTGTGGCCTTTCCAGCAGCTGCAGAAGTCTTGTGAGGTACATTACAAAAGGGGCATTGTACTCTATATTGGGTCTAATGAGTGTAGAATAGTGGGGAACAATGATCTCTTTTTTCCTGGATGAGGTGTACCATGTAAAAGGCTTTCCTGACTACTGTGGCAATGTGATTAGCAAAGGAGAGACTACTGTCCACCTGGGTCCCAAGATCTCTTATCACACATTCAGTGTTAAGTAGACTGCCACCTATGTGCCCTTTTTGCCAAAGAGGATGACAATGCACTTTTTGGCATTGAGCTTGAGGCCATGGCTCTGACACCAGGCATCTGTTTCAGTGAGGCTCTTCTGTAGGATGTCCACATCATTTGGGGACTCAACTATGGCTCCTAGTTTGTAGTCATCTGCGAACCTCATTAGGCAATAACCTTCTGTGTTAGCCTGTACTTCAGAGAAGTAGATACCAAACAGGTGAGGTCCCAGGACTGAACCCTGTGGTACTCCACTTGTCACTGGTATGAAGTCAGATTTGGAGTTTGCAACTTTTACAGTGTGGGTTCTGTCCGTGAGTCAGTTGGCAACCCATCTTGTGACATAGGAATTTATACCTAGTTTAGTGAGTTTAGCTATAATTCCAGAATGGGAGATGGTGTTGAAAGCCTTGGCGAGGTCAAGATAGGCTGTGTGAACAACCTTACCCTCATCTACGGCTTTGGTGACTGCCTCAAAGAAGTTGATCAGGTTCAGGAGGCATGATCTGCCTTTCACAAACCTGAACTGGGTGGGGTCCAAAATTTGAAGGTTACCAATGTCTTTGTTTATAAGTTCAATGATGATACAATCCATGGCCTTACAGACCAGGCTTGTCAGGCTAATAGGGCGCTAGTTCCCGGGATCAGTGGTGGCTCCCCCTTTGCGGAGTGGGATAACTGCTGCTGTGCGCCATTCAGTGGGCACAAAGTTTGATGTGAGACTATGATTGAACATGGTGCTTAGGTGGGGAGCCAGTTCATTATGAAGTTTGTGTAAAATGCAGCCTGGGATGTTGTCCAGTCGCATGGATGCTGTGTTTTTGGCTTTAGAGAGTGTAGCTTTTACCTGCATAGTTGTGATTACAGGGACTCTGCATTCTTCCTGTATAGATATGGGCCCTTTAGGGGGTGAGGGGAGGGTAAAGTTAGCATTGAACCTATCTGCCAGGATGTTGGCAATATCAGTTGGTTCTGTATATTTAGTGCCATTGTGCTGCAACTCAGAGCAGATCTGGGTGTTGCCATTGAGATTCTTGACATAGCTATAGAATGCTTTGTGGTTGTCCCTAGAATCAGTGGTGATTTTGTTTTCATAGCTAGCTTTGGAGGATCTTATAAGGGATCTCAGCTTCTTACTGAGGCTGACCAGGGAACTACTCCACTCATGGGATTTTACTCTCTTTTGTAACAGTTTCTTCCTTCTGTTGTTGAGTTTGTTTATGGCAGAGGACAACTAGATTGGCTTCCTTTTTTTGGAGGATAGCATCTTGGTTCTGTTTGGGATGACATGATCCATGCACTTGTGTAAGTGCTTATAGAGTGCATCTGTGTAGGATTCAACAGTCGTAACTGTATTGTCCATCTGCATGAGTGTCATGAAGTTCACCACTTCTGTCTTAAGAAGCATGAAGTTGGCTTTGGAGAAATTTTTTACCATGGTTTTCTTAATGGGGGTGGGGGCGAGATGTGGATATCAAGGGTGATTAGCTTATGGTCAGATCGGACCAATGAGGAGTTTACTTCAGGAGTGGAACACTGGTCATTCATATTGGTAATGACTAGGTCTAGGATATATTTGCCCCTGGTGGGGGTGTGGATAAGTTGATCCAGGGCATTTAATTTATGAATTCCAGAAAGTGTTGAGCGAAGGAGTTGGTACATGAGTAGATGTCCCAGTTAATGGTGGGGTAGTTGAAACTGCCCATTATTAGGGTGTTTGGTTGAACCCTAATATATCCAGTATATCAAGAAAAGAGGAGTGGGAATCCTGGGGCATGGTGGAGGATCTGTAGCAAGCTACAATTTGGATTGCAGTTTTGCCCAGAGATAGTTGCACTTGGATAACCATGGATGCATTATGCTGAGCAACTAGCCTGGAGGTGTGGATATACTTAATGAATGTGGATACACCTCCGCCTTTGGTGTTCCGGTCCAGGTTAGGTGGCTGAAAAGTGTGGTATGAGTTATAGCCTGGTAATGCAGTGGTGCTCTCTGGAGCCTTGAACCAGGTCTCAGTCACTGCACAGATATCAATGTTCTCCATTTTAGGGAGTGCCTCGAGGGAGTGCATTTTGAGATTTAGACTTCTAGCATTGAGTAGCATTACTCTCAGTTTTTGCTTGCCTGTTCCTATTACAGTGGTGAATTTGTCATTTGAACCTTGCCTAAAAAAGACACTATAGGTGTGGCAAGAGCCTTAGCCAGTATCCGGAATCCCAGGGGTGACAGGTGCAGGCCATCTCTGGCAAAGCATCGTGGTCGCTCAACCATGTCGTCCCAGGCAGACAGATACTGGATCCTCTTAGAATGACACCAGAAGCTTAGCCAATTGTTGAAGTAAATAATTTTGTCCTTGTACTGTGGTACCATTCTGGGCAATTGCAGGATGCTACTCAGGGCTAGGGTCATACCTGCCTGGACTACAAGATCGGAGAGCTCTTCCATGTCTCTTTTCATGTAGTCCAGGGAGGTACATCTCAGGTCATTCACACCAACATGGACAATGACAGAGTCATATCTGTACTTGTTGTAGAGTGACCTGAGTGCGTGGGTTATGTGGCGGATCCTGGCACCCGACAAGTAGCTGACAGTAACCTTCTCCTTGTTTAGCCTGGTGAGTGGGATATCAGTGTGCCTGACTATGGAGTCACCTGTGAGTAGTGTGTTGGGTATGTTGTTTTGCCTTATGGGCTGTGGCTGTGTGGCACACTGAGTCTGTGGGCTATGTGTCATTTGGGTTGTGTTGGGGAGTGGAGATTGCTTGCGTTTCTGCTTTAGAGGTCTCTGTTGCTTGAGCAGATTATTATTGAGAGCCTCTGTGAATGTTTTTGTGTTTCTATGTGTGGATTTTGGTGGTGTGGGTTTAGTGGGACTACGTGATGAGTGTGGTGTGGTGCAAGTGCTTACTTTCCCCTCTTGACTTTCAAGTTCAGTCTTGGTTGGAGAGAGCTTTACCTCCAGTTTGGCTAGACAAGTGCATCTCTCACAGGTTGTAGTGTTGGGTGGTAGGAGGAGAGGGTTGTCTGTGTACATGAGGCAATTGCTACATTGCCCCAAGATGCCCAGATTAATCAGATAGACAGGAGAGAATACTGGGAGCTGACCCTTGGACATGCCTGAATAAAAAAACTATTTTCCTCTAGACAAGTCAGGAAAGTGAGTACAAGAGCTGTTTTTCTCCAAGCAAGTGAGGAAAGTAAATATAAAAACTGTTTTCCTCTAGGTAATGAGGAAGGTTGAGTGCTGTAGTAATTTGTAACTTATTTAGTGCTTACAACAAGTTCTGAACAAGTGCTGAGCAAGCACAGATAAGCAAATTCAAGTGCTAAAACTAAGAATCTGTATCTGAACTAGACTAGTTACAGGAAAGAAACAAGTGCAAATGCGAGCTTTTTAATCAGAAAGTTGATCTTTTGTGCTCTATTAATGCATCTTTCCTACTGGCTATTATTATTTTTGCAATTTATTTTGCCCCAAAGTGTTTAAATGGTTTTGGTTTACAGTCAAGGCTGCTGCTGTTTTCCATGGTTCACTGAGTATCCAGCTATGTGAGACAGTATGAATTAAGGATGCTTGGATAACTTATCTCTCAAATGGCATGCACGCTTCATTGTAGTGCAGCGTTCCATACATTTTTTGGGTCTTGAATAAGTGCAGTAAATCTGTGCATAGTTTCAAAAAAGCATCTCTAGACAGAAGATACTGCTTCACCCCAGATAGTGATCTTACATGCAAGATGGATATAAAAGTTAGCCATGATTTTATCTCCACAATTAGAGATCTAATTTGGCATTCTAGTAAGGTTTCCTGCATGTTTCTGATTTAGTTTTAGTCCTAAAAATTCTGTTGTTTACCTTTTGCTCTGTTGTGGGCTTTTATATCATTGGTCAGATTACCTACACTTACATCCCATTTGCTAGAGTATAGCAAAGTTTTACATACTTGTTTCACTAGAGCTCTACTCATGTATTAGTGAGATGCTGGTGATTGAATGTGTTTGTTTTGTGGGTAGTCGATCTTGTATGATCCTTGAAAACAAGACAAGCTTCATACTACCTGGCAGTGATTACATTTCTTCTGAGGTGCAGTCACTTCATAGCAAGAATAATAAGATAAGTGAGTACAGGAGAATTAGTCCTACTGCAAAAATGTCTATTTTTGTTTGTTACGTTACCTTGCACTATATCATATTTGAGTACAGGTTTCTGAATTATTGCACACTTGGACTCACAAAATCTGAGCCTTTCCAAGTTTTTTGGAATTCTGAGCTTGGCTATTTTGAGGTGCCTTAGTGGAATGATACCAGGATCTATTCTAAAGTATCTTCTTTTTTCTGTCTTGTCAATCTAAAGAAATTCTGCTATTCAAATAAAATGAAAAGTTCCAACAGCCACTTAGCTATGAACAATAAACTAATTTTATTAATGGCTAGTAACATCATTCTTCTTTAGGCCACAGATTAAAATCAGATTGAAAGCACACTTACATTTATAAATGACATCACTCACTGATTGATGTATCCAGTGAATAAATTACAAATACGTTATATCATGTTATACAAAAACACGATTTGATGACAAATCACAAATATTTCCTCTGTTAACAGGATTCTTAGTCATTACAAAAGGAATGGCTTCACTGGTAAACTCGACAGGTGTATTAAGTAAATCCCATACTATTGTGGATTAGAACATACTGTTTATTAGTTTGTGAAATAAATAGCAATATATACAGATATATTGTATATGTAAAGCGTTTTTCATTTCTCTCATTGAAAAACTTCATCAGACACCAAATACACTTTACTGATTCCTTTCATACAATTAAATTCTGAATGTCAGCATCATGTGATTGCCAAGCCTCCCCCACGCCCCTTTCTTTGTTTAAAACACCATATTCACTTTTCTAAAACCTTAGAAGTTGAAAAACAACTAATACAATAAATACAAGATGATAAATATAATACAAGTTTGGATTTTAGGATTCTTCTTTCCCCTCGACATAGGCTTGCTTAGCTTAGTCTTGTATCTTTACATGTACATAACTCTGCCATTTTGTTCTTGATGCCTCAAAGCTATCCGGATATAATACAAAATGGCAAATTGATCAAATTCTGCAATATCTAAAACTAGTATATTTAAGAAGCACTATTTATATTCTTATTTCTAATGTTTCTGATATATTCAAATTTTTGATTTTCAAACTTTTCTCAGTTTTACTGATACAAAAACTTTGGCAAACATGCTAATAGCTATATAAACTACGCAAGATATCTTACAGTTACTATATGTCATTGTTCAATAAACTTTATTAGTATCAGGATATAAACGTGCTACCCACATTAATAAAATTACACATTCTGCAACTTATGGCACCTCTATGTACCTTGTAACTATATTACTGGAGTATTACATCCATTAGTAGGTGACAAGTAGTATTCACCAATACATTTTGACCAGGTCTATATTATGAAATCAAAATGTCTGAACACCGAATGCCATTTCATCAACCAATAAATAATGCACTACAAGCTATGCAAAAGGCCAGATCACCAATTTTTTTCCAAGGGAAAAAATCACTTGGTCGTCGCTGTGAATTTGCCCTTTTCCCCACTGTAGTGTGATCTTGGAGTTGGTATACTTAGTAAGGGGGGTATAGGGGTGAATCCCCCCCATTGTAATGTTTGAACTGGTGTGTCATGTCTGGTTGGCCTACTGATTTTTTTTCCCTAGGAACTTGTATTTCAATATTTATTGGTTGATGAAACAGCGTTTGGTGTTCTGCCATTTCAATTTCATAATATAGACCCTTTTGACCATGCAATATGTAAAATTCCCCTGTTTCGTCAACCTCAGCTTTGTCAGAAATTAAAGCCTTCCAAATACTCCTTATAACATGTTTTGTCTTGATGACTTGCAATATATTAAATGCCACCATAAGTAATGGGATTGGTAGACACCCTGCTTTTAGTTCTATGGAGATACCAGTTTAAACTGATATATCTTTGCTTAAGGTAGGGTACAATCGCCCTATCATTTACATCAATTTTTTTTAGGATACGCCAACTTTATATTTATAATCTTCATTGTAACATCTTTCCAGAAATCTTTTGTTGAGCTAAAGAAATGCTTTATGTAATTAATCAGGTATTGAAATGTTTCTCACCTCCATTGAGAACTGACCTCTAAATTCAGGAAAATGATGCATAATCTGTTCTTAACAGTTCAGAGTGACTTCCAGCTTTGCCATGTTTTACCTAAATATTGACAGTTCATTACCGGGAAAATTTGACTGGGTAGTTATCCATTTTCAGCAAATGCCTGAGGAGAAAAGCTCCAAAATATTACAAAAATATTTTAAGAACAATAATCTTAAATTCTTCAAAAATAATACAAAAACATCAACAGTTTAAACATATACAGGTCAGACATAATGTCAAAACATTGGTTAAGAACAGATACTTATATGATAATGATGTTATATTAGAGAAATTGTATTCAATTGATTCAGAAATTAAAGGGAAGTTAGTATAATGTAAACAGGAATTGCAATATGAAGTGAGAGAAAAAAAACAGGTTTATGGCATATTTATAAAAAAGTCAGGTGAGAGAAATTGAAGTAAGGAAGTGAATGAAGGAGATTAAGGGTGTAAGGCATGAATAGGTGCTTGATCATATTGATGGATATAGTTTATCTTGGGAGTCAGTAAAAACAGAGCTAGACTGTGGCTAGGATTTCTTTCATATGGTTTTAAAGGACTGAAAGGAGGCTATTGACCAGATGGAGACAGGTAAGGAGTTTTGGGCCTTAGTAACATGGTATGAATACAGAGATAGATTTGATAGGTTTAGGGACAAAGAGGAGTGTTGGGTCACTGGATCGTAATGACTAATGAGGAATTTAATTGTGCAGAAAGGTATTTAGTGTTGGACAAGGAGATAGATCCTGGATAATTCTATAAGTAGTAAGAAGCTGTGCATGTTAGTTGGTGGGGAAGTTCTAACCAATTTAGGCTTTTTATTGCTATATACTGGAAGGTTCTGAAAGGGCTATTTGCTGCACATTTAGCCACTTTATCATAGCATCGCCCAAGTTTTGATTTTTGTGATGGCTGAAGGTTAATAAGAATAACAGTGATGTAAAGTAGTGAAGGAATGAGGCACACAGCGGTAAGTGTAGTTTTAGTTGCATTGATGAGAAATATTTTGGCTCTCTAAGGTATCCTTATTTTTGGTTAGTTTTTATGCAATTTTGTATATGTAGGTCAAATTTAAGAATACCATCCATTATCATCTCGAATAATTTGCTATGAAAAGTAACTTCGGTGTTTTAAGGCTCCCTCTATAGGATAAAACCCTTTCTCTCCTCACTAGACAGAACCACTATTGCCTATTCCCACCTTATCTCCACACTTCTTTATGCTTCTTCCATATATACTAACTTGTCAAAAAAAATAACCTTAACAAGCTAGCCAACGCTTACAATAGCATTGCCAAATTTGCTACTGCTTCCTCCTTTAGGACCCATCACTGCCATAATCTGAAACAATTAGGCTGGTTAGAGCTTCTAAAACAGATTCACTTTAAACAACTCACCATTGCGCACAAAACCCTTTTCCAGCCTACCAATACCCCAATACTTGCTAGTCTCATTACCCAATATAAGAACCTTTCAACTTTACGCTCATCTAATAAACTACTTGTATCAACATGTAAATCTAATAACATGGCAGGAGATGCTGTGTTCTCAAATGCAGTTGGAAAGTATTGGAACCAACTCCCCCATGAACTTACATCACTGTCTTCATTTACACTTTTTAAACACAATCTGAAACTCTATCTTAAAACCCATTGGTCCCTGTACACATCCAGACTAATCTCATACTATATCCCAAATACCCTCTCTTAAGACCTAATTCCTGCTCTATCTGTGTCTTTTTAGATCAGGGCCTATCCTTGGCAAAAACATATCTTATCCTAATAGGTATTTTAAATTATCTCTAGTTAAATTCTTCTGCATATAATTCTAAAGCATCCTACCTAAGGCATGCAACAAGTATTGTTTAAACTGTGAGAATTCTGAACTGTTGAAGCTTGAAGTATGCATTTGTTTAACAATTACTTTCTAGTTACTAATGAAGTCTTGTACATGAAGTCTAAAATATCTTATCTAATGCTTGTAACATGTTTTTTGTATAAACTGTGAAGATTCCTGAACTGTTTACAATTTGTAGTATTTAACTGTATAACAACCAGTACCTGTATGTTATTAGTCTAGTAATCTCTTGGAGCTTATCTCCCTGGGACTCTACTGAAAATGGACATAAATCCAGTTAGACTATCCCGGTCAACAAATGTAAAATAAATAAAATAAAATAAATGTACACTAATATTATGCACCCAATCACTGATCTGTTTTAATGTAATTATTACGTTGTTCTGTTTTAGAATTGTTTTGTGTTAAAAAGCCAGCCATACAGTCATCTACACACTTAATGATCCAACACGCCTTAGATTTAGGATTGGAAGCAAATACATATTAAACATCTCTGGGCCAATCCTTGGGGGACTTCAAGGTAAATATGTAAAGAATCAGAATCTGTACTTTGTATAGTGACATACTGGGTTCTACTGGTTAACCATGTCAAGGTCCAGCTAACCTGAAAAGGTTTGGTCTTAGCCTTAATGAGACTGATAAATTACCTGATGGCAGACAGAGAGTTAAAAGCTTTGACTAAATCTAAAAAGATTACCCCAAATGAAAAACCCAGATCTAAAGCCTCAGTAATTTGCTCATAAAAATGTAGAAAGCTTGTCTGAGTTGATCTTCCTTTGACATAAACATGTTGGTTTTAAGTCCAAAAATAGTCTGTATTATTTCCTAATATTTCATTTATATATGTTTCAAATTACTTGCCAGAAAGGAAGTTATATTTATCAGTCTGTAGTTAGTAACATCATTTTTACTGCAATGTTAATATATTGGTGTTTTAAAGGACTGGAAGGAGGCTATTGACCTCATAGAGACAGGTAGGGAGTTCTGGTCCTTAGTAACATGGTATGAATGCAGACCATGCCCAGTAAATGTGATAGGTTTAGGGACAAAGAGGAGTGTTTTGTCACTGAATCGTAATGACTAATGAGGAACATAATTGCGCAGAATGGTATTTAGGCCTGGACAAGGAGATAGATCCTGGATAATTGTCTAAGTGGTAAGAAGCTGTGCATATGTTACTTGGTGGAGAAGTTCTAACCAATTTAGGATTTTTAGTGCTATATACTGGCAGGTTCTGAAAGGGCTGTTTGCTGCACATGTAGCCACTTTATCATAGCATTGCTCAAGTTTTTATTTTTGTGATGGCTGAAGGTTAGTAAGAATGGGAGTGCTGTAAAGTAGTGAAGGAATGAGGCACATAGTGGTAAGTGTAGTTTTATTTGCATTGATGAGAAATATTTTGGCTCTCTAAGGTATCCTTATTTTTGGTTAGTTTTTATGCAATTTTGTATATGTAGTTCAAATTTAAGATTACCATCTGCTATAATCTCGAATAATTTGCTATGAGAAGTGACTTCAGTGTTTAATGTACACCAATATTATGCACCCAGTCACTGATCTGTTTTAATGTAATTATTATGTTGCTCTGTTTCAGAATTGTTTTCTGTTAAAAAGCCAGCCATACAGTCATCTACACATTTAATAATCCAACATGCTTTAGATCTAGGAATGGAAGCAAATACATATTAAACATCTCTGGGCCAATACTTGTGGGACTTCAAGGTAAATATGTAAAGAATCAGAATCTGTACCTTGTATAGTGACACATTGGGTTCTACTGGTTAACCATGTCAAGGTCCATCTTACCTGAAAAGGTTTGGTCTTGGTCTTAGCCTTAATGAGACTGATAAATTACCTGATGGCAGATAGAGAGTTAAAAACTTTGACTAAATCTAAAAAGATTACCCCAAATGAAAAACCCAGATCTAAAGCCTCAGTAATTTGCTCATAAAAATGTTGAAAGCTTGTCTGAGTTGATCTTCCTTTGACATAACTATGTTGGTTTTAAGTCCAAAAATAAATAGTCTGTATTATTTCCTAATATTTCAGTTATATATTTTCAAATTACTTGCCAAAATGGAAGTCAAATTTATCAGTCTATAGTTGTTAATATCATTTTTACTGTAATTTTTATATATTGGTGTTTAAGGAGATGTATTAGAAACTCTGGCAACAGTGCCAGTTTTAATATTATATTCAAATTTAGATGAAGAATTTGGAATAAATTATTTTGCACTGTTAAAATCTGTATAGCAGGTATTAAATTAGGCCACACAGATGCCTTGTTCTTTATTTTGTTAATCATTCTTTAAATCATCTCTGATGTTATAGTAGAAGAAGTTGTTTCATCAGAAAATTCAACATTAGTTTCAAAAAAGAACCTGGACCAAAAGGAAATGCATAATGTTTATTAAATATAGTTGCTATAGCCTTAGGGTCAAAATTCATACTTACATTGAAGTTTATCAAATTTACTGTCTAATATGATTTATTGATCATGTCAGTATACCTATAAAATATCTTCTTCTTCTTATTATTATTATCCAGAAATAGTTTATTTTCAAGTATTATTTAATATGTTTTAATGCTAAGTGTTCGGTTTACAGGTTCATAGGTTCATAGGTAGGTACTAGGCTATCTGCCCAAGGGCATTTATAAATCTAGGCAGAGTGTGTCGGCTTTCGCCGCCCCATTGATTAGTTAACTGAGCCTCTGTCAAGCAGAGCCAATGAAGTGATCCGAGGGGTGTATTTTCTGTTACCCATCCACTCATCAAGGTTTCTCTTGAAGAGTGTTAGTGAGGAGCTCTGCCTAATGTAGATAGGAATTTTGTTCCAAAGCATGGGGAGTCTCTGTGACAAGAATTTATCCCTCCAACATGTTCTATTTATTGTTGTGGCAAGGTTTAGCTCACTAGAGCGCGTGGCTCGCAGTGACTTGGATTTCTTTAGGTGCAGCATGTCCATCAGTTCTGAGTTGGACATGGCTTTGTAAGTCAGACAGAGATCACTTTTGAGTAAGCGATATGCCACTGAGTACAACCAGAGTTTTTTCAGTCGGTCTGCATAGGACATATGTTTGAGGCCAGTAATCCTCTTGGTGAGGTACTTTTGTGGTCTTTCCAGCTGTTGGAAGTGTCTTGTGAGGTACATCCCAAATAAGGCATTGTACTCTATGATGGGTCTGATGAGTGATGAGTAGAGGGGCACTATAACCTCTTTATTTCTAGATGTGAACCCTTTAGTAATTAGATGGGCCACATAGAAGGATTTCCTAACTACTTTGGCAATATGATTGTCAAAGGAGAGATTACTATCTACCTGGGTCCCCAGATCTCTCATTACCTCTTCTTTATTAAGGGGGCTGCTTCCTATGTGGTATATCATAGGTGTTTTGTTTTTTCCAAATGGGATGACTATGCATTTTTTTGGCATTTAGCTTGAGGCCATGACTTTGACAGCAAGTGTCCATCACAGTAAGGCCTTTTGGTGGATATCCGAATCAGCCAGAGAGTCAGTTATGGCTCCCAGTTTGCAGTCATCATCGAACTTGGTTAGCCATAGTCCTCATGTGTTTGCCTGTACTTCTGAGAGGTATATGCCAAACAGTAGGGGGCCCAGGACTGAGCCTTGCGGGACACCACTTGTGACTGGTTTAGAGTCGGACTTGGAGCTTGCTATTCTTACCGCGTGAATTCTGTCTGTAAGCCAGTTGGAAACCGATCTTGTGATTTAGGGGTTTATGTTTAGGCTGGTGAGTTTTTCTATAATACCTCAGTGAGGAATGGTATTGAACGCCTTGGCAAGGTCAAGGTAGGCTGTGTGAACCACATTTCCCTCATCTATGGCCTTGGTGACTGTCTCAAAGAAGTCAACCAGGTTTAGTAGGCATGATCTGCCCTTAACAAAGCCGAACTGGGTCGGGTCAAGTGTTTGGAGGTTCCCAATGTCTTTGTTAATGAGTTCCATGATGATGCGCTCCATAGCCTTGCAGACAAGGCTAGTCAGGCTTATGGGGCAATAGTTACCAAGGTCAATTGTGGCCCCTCCTTTGTGGAGTGGAATAACTGTTGCTGTGCACCCTTCTATGGGCAAGTAGCCTGAGGAGAGGCTGAGGTTGAACAGCGTGTTTAGGTGGGGGTTAGTTCATTCTGTAGTTCATGCAAGACGCATCCTGGGACACCATCTGGCCCCACTGATGCTGTGTTTTTGGCTTTTGAAAGGGCTGTTTTTACCTGTGCATCTGTGATTTCCGGGACACTACACTTTTCTGGTATTGTTGTGGGCCCTTTTGGAGGTGAGAGGGAGTGAAATTTGCACTGAATCTATCTGCTAGGATGTTGGCAATATCAGTAGGCTCAGTATATTTTGTGCTGTTTTGCACTAGCTCAGAGCATATCTGTGAGTTGCCACTTAGATTCTTGACATAGCTAAAGAAGGCTTTGTAGTTATCTTTTGAATCCTTGGCTAGTTTTCTTTCAAAATTAGCCTTGGATGATTTTATGAGGGACCTTAGTTTCTTACTGATACTGATCGGGGATGTCTTTCCTTCTTGGGATTTGCTTTTTTTCTGAACTAGCTTCCTCTTTTTATTGTATAACCTGTTTATGGCAGGGGTCCACCAGACTGGTTTGCTTCTCTTAGGGGAGTGAGTCTTGGTTTTGCTAGGGATGACATGATCCATGCATCCTTATAGGTGATCATAGAGTGCATTTGTAAAGGATTCTGCATCTTGGGCAGCATTATCCTTTAGCGTGGGGGCTGTGAAACTTACCACCTCTGTCTTAAGTAAGGTGAAGTTTGCTTTAGAAAAGTTTTTCACTGTGGCTTCCTTGGTTGGGGGTGGTGGTGGGGTGTGGACATCCAGAGTGATTAGTTTATGGTCTGATCTAACCAGTGACAGGTTGACCTCCGGTGCAGAACTCCTGTCACCCATGTTGGTGATGACCAGGTCCAATATGTTTTCACCTCTGGTAGGGGAGTTTACCAGCTGATCCAGGGCATTTGAGTTGATAAATACCAGGAAGCGCTGAACCTGAAGTTTGTACTCAAGTAGTTTTCCCAGTTAATGGTAGGGTAATTGAAATCACCCAATATCAGGGTGTTCGGTAGGACCTTCATGTTTTCCAGTGTCTCCAGAAAAGTAGAGTGATGGTCCTGGGTCATGGAGGGTGATCTGTAGCAGGCCACAATTTGCATTGCAGATTTGCCCGATGTTAGTTGCACATGGATGATCTCAGAGGTATCATGCTGCGCCACTATCCTGGAGGTGTAGGTATCCTTGATGAATATGGATACACCCTCTCCTTTTGTGTTTCGGTCTGTGTTCTGTGGCCGAAATGTGTGGTATGAGTTGTAGCCCAGTAGTGTGGGAGTGCTCTCTGGAGCCTTGAACCAGGTTTCAGTAACTGCACAGATGTCGACATTCTCCATACTGAGGAGTGCTTTGAGCACATGCATTTTGAGATTTAAACTCCTGGTGTTGAGTAGCATAACCCTCATTTTTTTATTTGTGCTGTTTATGGAGGAGAATTTGACTTTTGAGCCTTGCCTAAAAAAGGCACTATGGGGGCAGCAAGTAGTATTCGAAAGCCTAGGTGTGACAGGTGCAAGCCGTCTCTTGTGAAGCAACGCGGCTTGTTGAACATGTCGTCCCAGGCTGGCAGACACTGGATCCCCTTTGAATGACACCAGAAGCTCAGCCAATTGTTGAAATTGATCATTCTTTCTTTATACTGAGGTATCATTCTTGGTGAGGGCAGGATGCTACTCAGGGTCAGGGTCATACCCATCTGGGCTACATGATCAGAGAGCTCTTCCATGTCTCTTTTCATGTAGTCCAGGGAGTTACATCTCAGGTCATTCACACCAACATGAACAATGACAGAGTCATATTTGTACTTGTTCTGGAGTGACCTGAGTGCTTGTGTTATGTGGCGAATTCTGGCTTCCGACAGGTAGCAAACAGCTTTTCCACCCAAGTGAGTGGGATGTCAGTGTGCCTGGCTGTAGAGTCACCTATTACTAGTGTGTTAGGTATGTTATTTCGCCTTAAGGGCTGTGATTGTGTGTAACATTGATTTTGCGTTTTATGTGTTGTCTGGTTTGTGACGGGAGGTGCAGTTTTTTTTGGGTGTCTGCTTTGGACCTCTTGGATGATTTTGCAGGTTTTTATTTAGAGCTTCCGAGTATGATTTAGTGTATTTATGTGTATTTTTTGCCAGTGCTGGTTTAGTAGGTCTATGTGAGGCTGGAGGTGTGGTGCAAGTGTTAACCTTCTCCTCATGGCTGTCTGTTCCAGTCTTAGGTGGAGAGAACTTAGCCTCCAGTTTGGCTGTATAATTGCATTTCTTGCATATGTTAGTGTTTTGTGGTAGGAGGAGAGGGTTGTCTGTGTACATGAAGCAGTTGTAACATTGCCTCAGGATACCCAGGTTCACCAGCTGGACTGTAGAGTACTGAAGTTGCCCTTTGGTCATGCCTGAAAAGTAGGGTGAGCTGTTTAGTCGCTTGGTTGGTGAGGGGTGGATAAAGAGCCTTGCCCTGCTGGGCAATCAAGTGTCGGGGTATATTAGTGCTTGCTATTAAGTCTGAGCAAGTGCTAGACTGTAGGATGCTTTTTGAGTGCTTAGGTTGAGAGACTAGTTTCAAGGGAAAAACTGAAGAGGAGAATTAGTGGAGCTGGGAATAATTTAACCGTAGCTAACCGGTGCTGCCCGGTGTGCAAAACCATGCAAACGCGATTTTTAAACTACTAACTTCTGGCCTGGAACCACTCCTCCAGGGACAGATGGCTGCTCAAAGTTCCCCTCTCTCATAGGAGAACAGAGAAACTTCCCTCTATCCAAGTAAGGTATGGGCAACTCAGAAACGTGTAACACAGCCCTGAATTCAGCACTAGCCTGAAAACTGGAATATATAAGCTTAGAAGGGTGGGAAACAAGGAATGTTTTTTTTTTTTTTTTTTTAAAAAGATAAGGCAAAAACAATAAAAAAGTACACTTAAAACAGCTTTAAATGAATACAAGCGATCAAAAAGGCTATTGTACTTTAGTGTGTAGCCTACAACAGTTAAACAAATTATTTAAACAAAATATGACTTTTTAAAAGTGCAGGCAGTCAAATAAGTACAATATGTGAAAAAAACAAGCTTTTAAATCACAATAAACACTGGAAAATCAGCATTTAGGCAGAAAACAGTTAAATACAGCAAGAAAATACAGAAAACTGATACTTAATCACTCCAAAGACTCTTTTAAGCTAGAAGGCTTGTATCAGTTTAAGGCTTTCTAGTGCTTTCAAGTAGGTTAGTTACAGGAATGATGGGAAACAAGTGCAGATGTGGTCTTTTAAACCAGAAAGTTAAAAGAGATGGACAGCTTCCCAAATGATCAATAAACTACAATTCCTGGGCCAAGAACCACTCCTCTTGTGGTAGATAGGCTACCTAGTACTTACCACTCCCACTGATAAGCTAGAAGGCTCCACTTCAACACAAAGACTTGGTGGGCTCAGAAGCTTACAAACAGTCCTGGATACAGAAAATCTGTACCTGGACTAGATTAATTACGGAAAAGATGGGGATCAAGCGCAAACATGGGCTTTAAAACCAGAAAGTTGAGAAAGATGGAAAAACTGCCCAAACGGCCAATAAACTACTATTTCTGGGCCAGAACCACTCCTCTTGTGGTAGATAGGCTACTTAGTGCTTATCCCACTGATAAGCTAGAAGGCTTCCCTCAAACACAGAAAGGCTTGTGGGGCTCAGAAGCTTACTAACAGTCCTGGATACAGCAACTCTGTATCTGTACTAGGCTAGTTACAGGAAAGGCGGGAAACAAGCGCAAGTGCGGCTTTTAAACCAGAAAGTTGAAAGAGATGGGAAAAAACTGCCCAAACGGCCAGTAGCTACAATTTCTGGGCCAGGAACCACTCCTTTTGTGGTAGATAGGATACCTTATGTTTACCACTCCCACTGATAAACTAGAAGGCTTCCCTCCAACACAGAATAGCTTGGGGGGCTCAGAAGCTTACAAAGAGTCCTGGATACAGCAAATCTGTACCTGGACTAGACTAGTTACAGGAAAGGCGGGGAACAAGCACGAATGCAGGCTTTTAAGCCAGCAAGTTGAATGAGATGGAAAACTGCTTAAACAGCCAATAAACTACAATTTATGGGCCAAAACCCACTCTTCCCATGGAAGATAGGCTACCTAGTGCTTACCACTCCCACTGATAAGCTAGAAGGCTTCCTTCCAACACAGAAAGGCTTGGGGGGCTCAGATGCTTACCAACAGTCCCGGATACAGCAAGTCTGTATCTGGGACTAGACTAGTTACAGGAAAGGCAGGAAACAAGTGTAAATGTGGCTTTTAGACCAGAAAGTTGAAAGACATGGGAAAAAAATGCTCAAATGGCCATTAAGGTACAAGTTCTGGGCCAGGAGCCACTCCTCTTGTGGTAGATAGACTACCTAGCGCTTACCACTCCCAATGATAAGCTAGAAGGCTTCGCTCCAACACAGAAAGGCTTGGGGGCTCAGGAGCTTACCAACAATCCTGGATACAGCAACTCTGTATCTGGACTAGGCTAGTTACAGGAAAAGCGGGAAACATATTATATTATTCAAAAGTTCTTTTATTTGCTATTGTAAGTAACTCCTTATAAATATTATATTTTTCTGCTTTTCCTTTTACAATTATGAAGGTTCAGATTCTACCAGGATAGTAATAATTTTTGGGAGGGTTTATACTTACAAATAACTGCAGATTCAAGTTTATTAATGCTTAGATCATACAATATAGTATATTCAAAATGTATTTATTGTTTAATGGCTGTAAGCCACAACCTGTTACAGTGATTTACAATGCTATGATTAATTTTCCCCTAGTTATATTTTTTATCAATCTTTTGTACAGAAGTATGTATTTTAATTGAACTTTTAGAAAACTGTAATCTGACATTCCAAGAGGGGTTTCAACTAAGAAATGATCAATATTATTTGGGTGATCTATTAAAACCAAATTCAGAATGTTAGCCCATCTAGTAATTTCAGTAATAAGTTGAGACTTTCCCTTTGCCTAGTATATCAACCAATTATTTTTATAAGCAGTTTTAGCAGTACATCTGCCCCATGAAATACCAGGGTTATTAAAATCACCCAGTAATATAACATTTTTCATTTCAAAATTTTGATAGAAACAATGAAGGCAGTCCAAGTGTTTGGATGATTCTATACTAAGGATCTGATACCTGCAATATCTCCACTCTTGGCCAATAATCAAGGAGCCTAAATCCTCACCACTGGCACTGAAGAGGGAAATTCACTTGAAACAAAAATGGATATACTCAGTATTTTCAGATACAGCTCTCTGCATCGAACACAATTTCCCTTAAGAGCACACAGTGAAAACAGATAGTCTGGGAGATGTGTCCTCTATCTTTTTCCAGATCCCCAGTAAGACTCCCTACTGACACAGCTGAAGGGTTGGGTCCTCAGCTAAGTGCCCAAGCCAAGTCCTCTGGCACCCTCTCTGTGAAACCAGTGCTTCATGTGCCTGGTCCAAGTAGCTGACACGCACTCTTTGAGACTTGATTTTTACACACACACATACACACATACACCTGGGAAAGGTTTGCACAGATTTAATAGCTATGCCCCTTCTGCCTAGACTTTAAAGTAGTTACACTGCCATAAGACACTCCAAGGCAAGCTAATCTATTGCTCTTGCAAGGGTACCCAATTATACTGAGTGAAATTAATATTAATAATAAATTATAAGACATCATGAAAATACTAAATATCTATTCACAACTAACACTAGAGTTTCAATTACAGGAAATATTAAAAATAACACATGTAGGCAGGTCCACACAGTTACTTAACTACATACATCTGATCATCTGACTTCTGGTTCCCATGCTTCCGGCCCTTGGTTAGAAGCTGTTAGGATTTAGCACATATGTGTCAATAATACACACACACAGAGCATTGCTAAGATCAGCTGCAGTTCCCGGAAGTCAAAAACAATTTCAAACCTCCACCCTTCTAGAGTAGCAATTAGTTCACCCTAAAGACAATTCAGGAAGCTTCCTAGTACAGAATTTTTTGTCTCTGGCTGCATTGAGAACTGTAAGATACAATGTTTATGGCCTATGCCAGGTAATTTAATTTCAAGCTACTGTCAGAGTTTGAGATTAACTTCTTCTCTTCCAGTATCCTTGGTTAAAACATATACATTTAAACCGTTACAATAATGCATGTATATTTATTTTTCTGTCCAACAGGGCACACTGTTGGTACATTTTTAACACAAACAGGTTTACAAATGCATTTTTCAACACAAGCATCTGTACAAATTAGCATGATATATGAATGACATATTCTTTACAAAATTACAGCTAACTGTGCTGGCATATGTTACACATCCACTGCCCTACTTCTCCTGACATAGCTGGCAATACCTCACATTTTCATAGTACAAAACAGCAATCTGAAGAAATGTATTATTAGTAAGAGGCTCCATCACCTGAACTATTACACATTCTAATTCGACAATTATCCTAAAGTGAGGATGGATTACTTCTATGAATCCACAGTATTACTCCCCTGCCCTGGAACATATTCTTAAACCTTCAAATTTTATATACCTAAGAATATGTAATACAGAAGTATTCCAAGATTCAAAAACTGTTATTACTGAATAGCTATTTTTAGTTATTAGACTAATAAGTTCATTGAACCTTTTCCTCAAACTTTGTACATTACAATAGAAATAGTTGAATGTAAAATCAGATATTCTTTGTACTGAGTTACAAAGTTATGGTTTGAAGGAATTGTCTAAAAATGTTTTTAATATTTCCTAAATTTCCTCTGAGACAAAAATGACTTCATAAAGAATGAGATGAAGTTTATCTTGAGAAAACATGTGGTTGTCATATTGACAATCTTTGCAATGCTGTATGAAATTAGCACTGTAGATGGTATATGACTGTCTTAACTGGCTGTTTAAAATAGGATTTTAGTTGATAAGTAGTCACTCCTACATGGAGAAGCCTTCTCAAGAATTTTGATTATGTCTAGTATGCAATTCTTCATATAGTTAAGCAGAGTTTGCCTCAAGTCATTAGTGCCTATGTGCATTAAAATCATATTGCAAGAGTTTTTTTCTTGAAGTAGCTTTAGAAACATAGTATTCATATCAACCAATTTTAAGCCAGATAAAACACTTACTGTGATTTTGTTTTCTTAAAAAAACAAAGCAACCATTTTACACCAAAACTTTACTTGTAGAAAGGATCCATACATTCTTATTTTCAGCGTGTATTACTTTAATAGTAGTGTATTTGTAGGATTTGCCACTAGATTGCAATGCCTTGAATGCCTTTTTTTTAGTACAACAAACTGTTGCTTCCTTTATACAATAATGGAGCTGATCTGTAAGGCAAAGGAATGTGGCTCCTGTACTTATTTTTTAGGGTTGCCACCTTCTCAGATGCGCAAAGTGGGAAATTTTTGTAGAAATATGAGATTTTCCAGAACAAACCATACCAATAGCCAGTGCAAAGGGCAACACTTCACGTTTTTTGCCAAAATAAAAGCTTATTTTTGCCGAATTTAAGTTGCTTACTCTATTTATTATAGCATGCAAGTGTTTCAGATACAAAAATAAATGTTTTATGCTACTATAAAGGAAAACTTAGGAAATATTTTTTTCCTAAAATCTCATGACATTTGCCATTTTTTTAGTATTTTTCCCCACAGAACACAACTACTCAAAGAGGGACTGTCCCTTACAAAGGGTACAGGTGGTAACTCTACTTTTACACATGCTTCATTACCTAAACTAAATTATCTATATATTTATATGTTGTATTTATCCTTGTCCTTCTTGCCTTGATTATGTCTCAAAAAGGGTCTCCAGTCACCTGACCTGGTTAACAAATGTTAAAATAAAAATAAATAAATAAATAAATACATAAATACATAACAATAGAGCACTATCTCATAATGGATTAGATATGGAGATAAGATAACCAATGAATCACAGTAATCCTTAAAGGTATAATGAGACCATTTTGACGCACCCTGAAAACACAGAAATAACACCTGCACACATGCAAATGCACACAGAAATAATACATGCATCCATATGTGAGTATATTTACTTAATGAAAAATTGGACACTGAGATAACTGAATGAAAATATCAATATAAAAAAGATTAAAAAAAAAAGAAAAACATTAAAGATTTTCTTTTTTGCAAAGGGAAAGCTACCCTGTGACCCCTTACCCTCTGCTAATTAGATATACACTAAATCTAAGACCACTCAATAGAGGGATAGGGCAAATTCCCATTCCCCACTCTACCACAGTCTTCAGAGTTTCAAGCCCATAAGGGAATGTTTGATATTTTGAATGTTTGACCAAACAGAAAGCAACTGTAAGCTCAAAATAATACGTGTGCATATATAACTGCAAACATGCAAACAATGGAAGAGAATATACAAGTGCAAATGTACAAATACATGTGTTCATATATAAGTGCACATGTGCTAATAATACATGAATATATTCAAGTGCAAAAATACAAATAATCTGTGTACATTTGTAAGCAAATAACATGCATTCATATGTAAGAGTAAACACAGTTAATATATATATATATATATATATATATATATATATATATATATATATATATATATACATATATATGTATATTTAAGTGCAACCATATAAATAATAAAGAATGCATACATGCATAAGTAAAAGCAGACATACAAATGATAAATGCATGCAAAGGTAAGTTCATAGCATCTAAGCCTACTTTCATTCCTCCTGTGTCCTGTTAAACAGATATTACAGCAAATCTTCTACTTCATCCAAACATACAGAACCCTAATAAGAAACAAACAATAAATTAAAATTGAATAAAAAAGCCGGAATAGAAAACACAAGCTCAACTTTAAGAAAAATAAAAAAAATCATTCAACAGTAAGCATTTTAGTCTCTGGGCTTAAGACTTAATCAGACTGCAAAAATGCTTAAAAATACAACCTTTTAAACACTGATTCAGTTAATTGCATGACTAGAAAATTAATGCTTAATGACTTTCCTTTTAAAAAGGCTATATCTTCCCTGTCATTATACTCTACATAATCTACATAATACTCTAGCCACTCTCATTCATCTTCAGCATTAAACATACTATTAAAATGTTTATCTTCAGCATTAAACATACTATTAAAATGTTTAATTTCCCATAATACCAAAAAATTTAAATCTACTTTACATGAACTAACTTTATAATGCTTGCCAAGTGCATTCTTTTCATCTTTAATCATTACATACTTATGTTCATACATCCTCTTATAGAGCTCCCTGGTAGTACGTCCCACATAAAATGAGAATCATAAGATTGTGATGTCTATTTTAAAGAAAGATGTACAGAATAATTCATTCTTACATTACAGTAGTATGCATCCTAAAAAAAAAACAAAACTAATATTATTTAAAAAGAATGCACCTGGCAAGCATTATAAAGTTAGCTCATGTAAAGTAGATTTTAAATTTTTAGTATTAGGGGAAATTAAACATTTTAATAGTATGTTTAATACTGAAGATGAATTAGGGTGGCTAGAGTATTCATGGCAAGTAAGATTGGATGCCTGCCACCCACAATGAATGGAAGATTTTGTAGCCTTTCTTAAAAGGAAAGGCATTAAGCATTAATTTACTAGTCATGTGATTAATTGAATCAGTATTTAAAAGGCTGTATTTTTAAGCATTTTTACAGTCTGATGAAGTCTTAAGTCCAGAGACAAAAACACTTACTGCTGAATGCTTTTTTGTTTTTATTAAAGCTGAGCCTGTGTTTTCTATTCCGGCTTTTTTATTTAATACAGAACCCTAATCCCATTTACTGACTGTGATAGCAAAGATCCTTATCAACAATAATGGAAAATAATCAACCTAAAAAATGAGCTACATGCATTACCAAATGCCATTTTGTAAAGATGTTGGGTTGCAACCCTGCAATGTCTCATACAAAGCCTATAATTTCATTTGCATATAACATGATTTTTGGGTAGCAGATAACTGAAATCAAGTGCTAAGCATTGAATTGTGATACAATAAAAATATATTATCAGCAAAGCACTGCCAAAAGCCAACAATTGTTATGAATATTGTATTTACAAGTAGATCTCACTGTTTACACAGACTGCTTTGCCTTGCAAAAACACTTTAACCAGAGATCTGACCAGTTCTAGGGTTGGCATCTTTTCATATACCCAAATTTGGACTTTTTTTTCTGAAAGGTGAGTTTCTAGAGAAAAAACACATATTCAACTAATACAAAACTTATTTTGCCATAACAGCCACATAAATAACATCCATTGTAGAATACTAGTTGCTTCCATTGTTTTATTTCATATTAGGATATTTTTGATACAAAATTACAGTTTTCAGGAATATTTACACAAGCACACACTTTGTCACATAATCTTACATGCATATTTTTTTTTCATTTTTAGGGCATATTATATTATATGTACATTTTTTTCCATTTTGGGGTATATCTGTACAACTCAGGAATGTCCTGCAAAATGCTGGCCAAATATTCCGATTGGGCTCAATGCCCGTCTAGGTTCTTGGCTAGGCTAATTAATCAGAATAAACCATCACACATTTTCTCTCAAATTTCTTATCAAGACAAACTCTACCATGATACACAGGATATTATAAAAATCTTTCAAAAAATTTACACTGAGCTCTATAGCTCACCTAATGATCCTATCGATTTTTTCGTGCTATATGATACCCTTAAAGAATTATCTTTCCCAAAACTAAATACGGATCAATTTCACTTGTTAGATAAAGAAATTACTTCTCAGGAAGTCCTGGATGTGATCAATAACCTCAAATTGAATAAGGCCCCTGGTCCTGATGGATTCACAGCAGAATTCTACAAATTATATCCCAACAAGTTCTCACAGGCTTTATATTTGATTTATAATCATATTCTCCACCAGGGTATAAGTGATCCCCATTTCAATGCATCTAAGACTATTCTTATCCCTAAAGGTAAAGCAGATTCTACCAAACCGGAAAATTTTAGACCCATATCCATTATTAATGTAGACTTAAAGATCTTGGCCCAAATTGTTGCCAATAGACTTAAAGTACTGCTACCTAGTATAGTCTCTAAAGAACAATCGGGCTTCATTAGAAATAGACAGACCTCGGATCATACTCTAGCTTTAGAAGCTATGATAACTTTCTCATCTTTAGCTAGGTACCCCCTGTACACTCTAGCAATAGATGCTTCTAAGGCCTTCGATAGAATGAGTATGAAATTTTACTCTCTATTCTACCTCTATTTAACTTTCCTACATCGTTCACAAAATTTATTGAGACCATTTACCACAAAGCCTATACAACACTACATATTAATAATGGTATATCTGAGAGGATTAACATAATTAATGGTACGAGACAAGGTTGCCCTCTCTCTCCTTTATTATTTAATCTATATATAGAGCCTCTCTTCCTTCTTATTAAATTAAAACTCATCAGATCATCCCCAAGCTATTTAGAACTAGTATCCCCCTATCGGCATTTGTGGATGATCTAAATATTTACCTCTCTTTATCAAATTCGGACTTAGAGAAAATCATGAAATCCATTAATATCTTCTCTAAATTTGCCAACTACAAAGTTAACAAAACAAATCTCAAATTTTTCCGGTTAATATCACATCACCATATCCCTAAATTTTTCCTCTGATGTTATTCCAGTTAATTCAAGTCTTCGTTACCTGGGGTAACTTTCTCAACTGATCAATCTATTTCATATCAGGAGAACATTTCTTCTCTTTGGAAGGAGGTGCAATGGGATTTAAAGAGATGGTCTCAACTTAAGCTTCCCTTTATGGCACGTGCAACTATTATAAAATGAATATCCTTCCCAGATTCTTGTATATTTTCAACTCGACTAATTCGATTATCCCTCTATACTTTTTCAATAAATTACACTCAACCTTCTCTAAGTTTATTTGGTCTCCTAAATCGGTGAGAATTTCAGTATTCTAAACTTACTTACCGAAGGATTTGGGTGGTATTTCTCTTCCTGACTTCAAACTTTACTATGATATTATTCAAAGTAGTAGAATTATTAAGATAGCAAACTATATTAATACCTCAGATGCCTGGCACCCTAACTGGGTATTACTTTACTTCAATTATATTAGAGACCTTAAATTCAATCCATCCGCCTTACCTTTCTTGAGCAAAGTTAGTCTAGACAAATATAAAATCTTTTATGGCCTGAAATATAACGTTATCAGATTTCATAAACTATTGTCTTCGCTAAAACTTTTGCAGGCGTTCATTTCCCTCCAACCAATACATCTAAATCCCAATTTAACTCTAAATGGTAACTTGATAAATCTGGACAATTTCCCCCTTATTAAGGATAAGTGCATGGCAGACTTTTTCTTAGTCAAACATCTGAAGTTATCCGAGATCAGGCAAACCTTTAATTTATCCAATAAATATACTTTAATAACTAGACAAATCTTTGAACTATTGAATCCATACTATGATCATCCTGACTTATCTAGAGAAAATATCGAAATTGCCAAGGTTATTTGGAAACTTCTTCTGCTAAAAAGAAAATGACTTCCAATGTATATAAGTTATTAATCTCTATCAGATCTAACAATTTGCCAGTATTTTCTAAATTCTGGTCAGATAAGGACCCGAGTATAACTCCCGCACTAATGAAAGAGGCTTTCAAATCAAGTATTAAATATATCCCTTTTAAAAAATTATTTTATACAACTCATGATCACCAATAATGCGTATTTAACACCAGCAATCATTAATAAAATTCATCCCAACTCGTCTTCTCTGTGTCCATTTTGTAAGGATCAAGTAGCCGATATATATCATATTTTCTGGAGTTGCAAATGTGTGTACAGACTATGGTGTGCCCTTAAAGTTATTCTGGAGAAAATGGGATACGAAAAATCAACACTTTCTTGGCAATTTGCTTTATTACATATCCCTCCTGATAATATTACTAAAGCTCAGCTCAAGGTGGTGATTTCAATTGTCATATTTATCAAATATTATATCTCATTGCATTGGAAGTGCCAAGCCGCACTAACATGGGAAGGTCTAAAGGAATTGGTAATTAGGCATATTAGGGCACAAAAGTATCTCTTTTATAAAGGTAATCACAAGTTCTGTTCTGAAAATTTTTGGAATGTATTCTTTGATTGTCTTTTAACCTGAAACACTTTTCATTTTATCTCCTTAATGTATTATCTGTTGTATATATTGTGAATGATATGAGCAATGTATAGTTGTATATAGTTTTTGTTGATGTTTGTATAGTGTTCTTCTGTGGTTTGTATTGTTTGTCTATAAGATAATAAAATAAAAAGATTTTCAAAAAAAAAAAAGGAATGTCCTGCAAAATGATGGACAGAAAATACCACTTACCAGTTCAAAGTAATGCATTATACTGACTGTCTTTTTCAAACATACTTTACTTGTACCTGTTCTCCACAAATGGGTATTGTTTTGGAAAAGTTATTGCAGAGATACAACAATTTATTCATGGATCCTAACAGCAGATGACAGCTTCCTTAAGTGCATCAATTTTTCAAATCTATATATTTCAATAGATTTTTTTGTGAAAATTCTATGACAATAAGAGATTGTATCCCCTTACATTAAATTATTCACAACTATTTTGTCAAAACAATAACCCACAAAAGAAGATGTTTTAGTCATACATGGCTATTTTCTAATAGGTTGTTTCTCTTTAAAGCCATACTTAGACAAGCTGCTTTATAAATAGTTCAAATCATGACACTTTCTTCGCATTTCTCAGAGATGCATTATAGTTTTGTATAAAGACTGAATTGTTCTTTAAGAACAGCTTTTAGCGCTACATGTCTGATTTTATACACCATTTTGTTTCTAGTCAAGTCATTGCCCCAACCAGTTAAGAGGAAAGGATAACAAATACACACAGTAAAGTGCAATTTCCCTTAAGAGCACACAGAGATCATAGTCAGTCTATGGCTGGTCACTCCCTTGCTCTCCAGGTCCCTAATAAGACTCCCCACTTGCACAGCTATAAGGTCCAGATCTCAGCCTAGCTGGGCAAGCAAAAATCTCCAACACCCTCTCTGTCCAACCAGTGCTTCATGTCCCTACCCAAGTAGCTGACAAACACACACTTTGAGATAAGAGTTTATACAACCACACAGACACTTCTGGGGAAGGCTGGCACAGGTTCTCCAGCTGTGCCGCTTTTACACAGACTATATGGTAGTACAACTTGCCACCACCCAGCTAATATTTATCAGCTACTCAAAGGCCCTTAAAAGGGCGTCCAATTATTACTGCGCAATATTATTATCCAATTGGTAGATGTGACTAAGTCTCAAGGCTTATTACAGTGACTTGGTACAGGATCCTTATATAAATATATATATATATATATATATATATATATATATATATATATATATATATATATATACAATGTACACTTAGAGCTTAACTTATCTCTACACAAACCAGCCACAGTTAAAAGGTTTTTAAAATATTTAATAATAGATAATTAAAACCACAAGACAATACTTTCTACTTACACAGTCAGTGCTAGTCAAGAGTTCAGAGATCACACAGAAATACTTAAAATAAATCAGAAGTACAGTTCAGAAGTAGAGCTATTCTAAAAGAAAACACATGTTTAAGATAACTTACATGTGAGCAAGAGGCAGTGGTGTGAGTTGGATGATCCAGACAAAAATGCTTAATGGCTTGTTTAAATTGCTATTGCAGTTCTGATAAACATTACATCATATTTTTACACTTTCCTGAAGTTCCCAGGCTACACATTAACTGCATTTACATTCTTAACATCTCCCTTTTGTTATCTTGCAGCTGGTCAGGAACAGAGCAATAAAAATAGATTTGCATTTTTAAATCTAGCAATTTAACTCTTGGTTAAAAAAAATAGAAATAATTTCTTCATCTAGACTTTTCGGCACCACTGCTACTTCAAAAGGTCACTGCATGCATTACTTTGGTCAGTGGAGTGCACTGTTGCCACATTTATTTCCAGTTCCACATGTAACAGTATTTCTTTACCTTTAAGACAACAAGACTGTAATTTACATTCATATTTACAAATGACAGAATTATCTGCAAAATTCTATCTGGCTAGGCTGGCAGCCTTCACCCTTCTCTACCAGTCTTCACATTTCTCTGCCCGGAGAACTCAAGCTAGTTTTTCAAGTGACTCTTGAGAAACGCCGCTTGAGAGAGTCAGGTCTATCTGGGCGTACCTCACCCCATTCCCTGTCTTGAGAGCCCATCTGCATTGGCATTGTTACTCCCACTGCGGTGCTGCTCTGACATATCATATGCTTACAACCCTAGGCTCCATCTTAGCAACTTGGCATTTTCCTGGCTGGCTCTGTTTAGCCATGTTAGGGGGTTGTGATCTGTCATAACAGTAAATTTCCTTCCATACAGATAAGGCTGAAGTTTCTGCAATGTCCACACTATGGCTAGACATTTATTTTCTACAGCTGCATAGCATTCCCCCCTGGGTTGGCACCTACAACTGAGATAAACCACTCGGTGTTCTTCCCTCTCTGAAGAAATCTGGCTAAGTACAGCCCCCACCCCATGGTTTGAAGCATCCACCTGCACAACAAATTATTTGCTGTAATCTGGACTGGCTAACACAGGGGGTCCTTCCAAAGTTTCTTTAAGCTTCTAGAATGCCTGCTCACATGCTGGGGTCCACTCTACCTTATCTGGCCTGTTTTTCCTTGTCAGGTCTGTGAGGGGAGCAGCTATGGTACTATAACTGGGATGAACTTTCTGTAGTACCCTGCTGTCCCTAAAGATGCCTTCACCTGCTTCTTAGTAACAGGTACAGGCCATGCCTGAATGGCTTCCACTTTGGCAGGTTCTGGCCTTATCTTACCACTCCCCACTCTATGTTCTAGGTAGGAGACCTCTGCCATATCCACCTGACATTTATTCAGCTTAATGGTCAAGCCTGCCCTCTGTAGTCTGCACATCACTTTCCTGACATGCTGAAGGTGCTCTGACAGGAATTAGGACCATTACCTGTTGCCCCACAGCATACTCTCTAGCTCGAGCATTCCTGTCACACCACACCTTTTTCTGTTGTTGAGCTTCTGCTAGGTTCTTATGGGCCAAGCCCATGAGTTCCCTGAGCCTTGTCCTGAGGTTTAGGACGTTTGCCACAACAGACTTCTTGTGAGACTCACACTCACCTTCCCACTCATCTCAAATTAAATCTAGAGGTCCCCTCACCCTATGCCCATACAGCAACTCAAAGGGTGAAAAACCTATGGATTCCTGGGGAACTTCTCTGTAAGCAAACAACAGATGGGGCAAATATTTGTCCCACTCCCTCTTAAAATGATCTGCAAATTCCCATAGCATGGACTTGATTGTAGAGTTTAACCTCCCCACAAGACCATTAGTCTGGTGATGGTAGGGGGTGGTCTTCATGTGCTTCACCCCACAAGACTTCCACAGACAAGAAAGCAGGTCTGAAGTGAAATTGGCACATCTGTCAGTCAGTATTTCTTTTGGGAAACCCACCCTGCTGAAAATCTCTAACAAAGCATTTGCCACGTTCTCTGTCTCAATGGAGGAAAAAACCACTGCCTCAGGGTATCGTGTAGCATAATCCACTACCACTAGGATACACTTTTTCCCCATGGAACTTGAGGTACTCAGAGGACCCACAATATCCATAGCTACCCTTTGAAATGGATCCTCAATCACAGTCAAAGGCATCAAAGGAGCTCTCACCTTGTCTCCTGCCTAGCCTACCTTTTGGCACTGCTCACAGGTCCTGCAGTGCCCTGTTACATCTCTGGAAATTGCAGGCCAATAGAAGTTCTGCATAATATGCCTCTTTGTACATTTTATGCCCATATGACCTGCAAACGGAATATCATGGGCTATGGCTAGAAGCGCCAGATGGTAGGATCTAGGCATCATAAAACTGCTGTACTCTCTCACCTTCTAGCCCTCCTTCTGGGGTTCACTCTCTGTATAGTAACCCTTTTTCCCAGCAAACAGATTCCCCCTTTCATTGAGAATCAGGTGCCACCATAGCTACCTGCATCAGGCCTTGCAATGTAGGGTCTGAGAGCTGTGCCTGTCTCAACTATCTCCTTGTAACCCTTCCCAACTCCCCTTCCACAGGAAGTCTGGCATCCTCTGACAGTGGTGCCTCACTGTCAGTCTGGGTACTATTACACATCCCTACCTTTGCAGTCACTCTGTCCAAGGGACCATCAATACTCCCAAGCAGCTGTGGCTCACATTCAGTTTCACTGCTACAGAGTAGCACCTCCCTGAAACCACCTCACCAGTACTGGTTGCAAGTATGCAGTCTGTCTGGGTCTCCCCCAGGCTAACAGACCCACATGCTTGTCTTCTAGCCTGACTGCGTGTAACTGCATAAGCATATAGTACTGCCTCATCCAAATCCTTCCCTATCAGGACTTCTGCAAGATGATAGTTTAGTACCCCTGTTATCTTGAGACAACCTACTTTTGGCATTTTATCTTTCCCGCTTACTGGCTCCCTCACCTTTTGTTCCCCACCTTGCCTCTGTGGACATTTGTATGCCACATGGCCCCACTGGTTGCATTCAAAATATTTAACCCTAGCTCCTGGACATGTACCTGGGTTAGTGGCTTCCCCTGCTATTGTCAGAGTCTGTTGGGGCAGTCTGTGCTTCCCACCATGGGTTACTTTAGACCCATGAGCAGTACTGGGGGTCCCCTTCCTGTGCAGGGCTGCCCTGCTTGCCAGGCATAGGTCTCCTTCCTTCCCCAACTCATCTGAAGTAGCACATTGTCTATCAGCTAACCAGATCCTCATGTCCTCAGGCAAAGTGCTAAGGGCTTTTCCCTCACCAAAAGGTCTGCCAGCCCTTCAAAAGTGGTGACCTGACATCCACTCACCCACCTATGGAAACAAATGCTCAATTCAGCAACATATTCATACACACTTTCATCTGCCTTGTGTCTATGCTCACAAAACATTTTCCTATACGTTTCAGGTGTTAGCTTAAACAGTTCTAAAAGACATTTCTTTACAGCAGTATAATCAAAACATGCAACGTCAGCCATTTTGGACAGAACAGTTTCAGCTTTACCATGGAGTAAGGGGGTCAGGAACCGTACCCAGAGCCCTTAGCCAACTTCATGCTGTTTACATACCCTCTCAATCATATGAATGAAACTATCAAAATTATTCCCTTCTTTAAACTGCGGAAGAAATTTACTGACCTTTTGTGCTTCTGGGGCCCAGTTACTCCCTTCCCCATTACCTCCATGACTCTGGCAAAGTGTCAGCATCTCCTTCTCATGCTGCCTCTGCCTCTTTTGTTCCTCAGCTTGCAGACGTAATAGTTTCTCATTCTCCTCAGCCTGCAAACATTGCAGTCTCTCATTTACTTCTAATTCCACATGCTTGGCCTCCAACTCAAGTCTCTTTAGCTCCAGCTAGATTTTTAAGTCCACTGAGTTGTCCATTCTCCAAGGAAATTATATCTCCACTGCCAGTCTGATTGTCCTCCTGGTTGTTATTTTCTGATGCAGCTGTATCCAAGGCTGCAATCAGGTCTGCCTTAGTCAGGTTTCCATGCACCAGTCCCCTAGCCTGGCACATCTCCGCCAGCTGGCTCCTTGTCAGCTTTCCATACTCCTCTGCTGTCATGCTGCCTGCTCACCCTGACCAACTAAGCTAACAAAAGAAATAAAACAATTGTGATCTGAACTCTGAGTATTCACTGCGTGGCTGTTTTAGAGTACAAAATACCTTCAAAGCTCACTGTACACAAGCTACAGGATTCAATCTACCCACACCACTACAAGCCAATGAATATTTGCCAACTAATTAATATGTGATGTGGATATCCCACTGCTGCCAAACAATTGTGAAGATATCCCACAACTGCCACCAATTCACATGTGATGCCCGTGCCCTGGCCCAGCAATCAAGGAGTCTCAATCCTCACCACGAACACCAGAGAGGACATTTCATATATGAGGAAACGATAAAAAATACACACAGTAAAGTGCAATTTCCCTTAAGAGCACACAGAGATCACAGTCAGTCCAGGGCTGTTCACTCCCTTGCTCTGCAGGTCCCCAATAAGACTTCCCACTGGCACAGCTATACAGACAGATCTCAGCCTAGCTGGGCAAGCTAAAGTCTCCAGCACCCTCCTGTCCACCCAGTGCTTCATGTCCAGGCCCAAGTAGCTGACACACACACACACACACACACACACACACACACACACACACACACACACACACACACACACACACACACACACACTTTGAGATAAGAGTTTATACAACCACACAGACACTTCTGGGGAAGGCTGGCACAGGTTATCCAGCTGTGCCTCTTTTACCCAGACTATATGGTAGTACCACTTGCCACCACCCAGCTAATATTTATCAGCTACTCAAAGGCCCTTAAAAGGGTGTCCAATTATTACTGTGCAATATTATTATCCAATTGGTAGATGTGACGAAACAGTTTCAAGGCTTATTAGAGTGAGTTGGTACAGGATCCTTATATATATATGCAATGTACTCTTAGAGCTTAACTTATCTCTACACAAACCAGCCACAGTTAAAAGGTTTTAAAATATATAATAATAAATAATTAAAACCACAAGACAATACTTTCTACTACACAGTCAGTGCTTGTCAAGAGTTCAGAGATCACACAGGAATACTTAAAATAAATCAGAAGTACAGTTCTGGCATAACAGAAAGACACTTAGTCTAAACTTTCTGGTTTCTAGCTATTCTAAAAGAAAACACATGTTTAAGATAACTTACATGTGAGCAAGAGACAGTGAGGTGAGTTGCATGATCCAGACAAAAATGCTTAATGGCTTCTGATTCTTTCTGCTTAAATTGCTATTGCAGTTCTGATAAACATTACATCATCTTTATACACTTTTCTGGAGTTCCCAGGCTACACATTAACTGCATTTCCATTCTTAACATCTCCATTTTGTTATCTTGCAGCTGGTGAGGAACAGAGCAATAGAAATACATTTGCATGTTTAAATCTAGCAATTTAACTCTTGGTTAAGACAATAGAAAGAATTTCTTCATCTAGACTTTTCAGCACCACTGCTACTTCAAAGGGTCACTACATGTATTACTTTGGTCAGTGGAGTGCACTGTTGCCACATTTATTTCCAGTTACACATGTAACAGTATTTCTTTACCTTTAAGACATCAAGACTGTAATTTACATTCATATTTACAAATGACAGAATTATCTGCAAAATTCTATCTGGCTAGGCTGGCAGCCTTTACCCTCCTCTACCAGTCTTCACATTTCCCCCCCCCAGGAGAACTCAAGCTAGTTTTTCAAGTGACTCATGAGAAATGCCGCTTGAGAGAGTCAGGTCTACCTGGGTGTACCTCACCCCATTCCCTGTCTTGAGAGCCCATCTGCACTGGCATTGCTACTCCCACTGTGGTGCTGCACTGACATATCATATGCTTGCAACCCTAGCCTCCATCTTAGCAACTTGGCATTTTACTGGCTGGCTCTGTTTAATCATGTTAGGGGGTTGTGATCTGTCATAACAGTGAATTTCCTTCCATACAGATAAGGCTGAAGTTTCTGCAATGTCCACACTATGGCTAGACATTAATTTTCTACAGCTGCATAGCATTCCTCCCTGGGCTGGAGCCTACAAGTGAGATAAACCACTGGGTGCTCCTCCCCCTCTGAAGAAATCTGGCTAAGTACAGCTTCTGGAATGCCTTCTCACATGCTGGGGTCCACACTACCTTATCTGGCCTGTTCTTCCTTGTCAGGTCTGTGAGGGGAGTAGCTATGGTACTATATCTGGGAACGAACTTTCTGTAGTACTCTGCTGTCCCTAAAAATGCCCTCACCTGCTTCTTAGTAACAGGTGCAGGCCATGCCTGAATGGCTTCCACTTTGGTAGGTTCTGGCCTTATCTTACCACTCCCCACTCTATGTCCTAGGTAAGAGACCTCTGCCATACCCACCTGACATTTGCTCGGCTTAATGGTCAAGACTGCCCTCTGTAGTCTGCACAGCACCTCCCTGACATGCTGAAGGTGCTCTGTCCAGGAATGGCTGTAGATGGCAATACCATCTAGGTAAGCAAAGGCAAACCCTCCTGCTCCTACTAGGATATTATCTACCAGCCTCTGGAAAGTCACTGGGGCATTCTTCATGTCAAAGGGCATCTTTGTGAACACATACAAGCCAAAAGGAGTCACAAAGGCTGACCTCTCTCTAGCACTGGGAGTCAAGGGCACCTGCAATAACCCTTGGTAAGATCAATGGTTGTAAGATACTTAACCTACCCAGCTGTACTATGGCCTCATCTGTCCTAGGCATGGGGTAAGCATCTGACTCTGTGTGACTATTTAATTTCCTATAGTCCACACAGAACCTGGTGCTGCCATCCTTCTTTGGCACCAGCACCACTGGGGAGGCCCAGGGAATGTTGGACTCTTGAATCACCACTAGTTCCAACATCTCCTGCACCTTCTCCCTCAGAGTCTGTCTGACTCTCTCAGGTACCATATAAGGGGCCTGCCTAATAGGCCTTTGGGGTCCTTTATCCACCTGGTGGTGCACCAGGTGGGTGCACCCTGGTTTCCCAGTGAGCATGTCCCCAAATTCCTGCAACACTGCTCGGATTTCTTGAACCTGGGTAGGAGATAGCTGCTGGGACATTGCTACCCCTTCCATTGAGGTGTCAGCCCGAGCCTCACTGAGGAGATCAGTCCCCAGATCTCCCTGAGACTCCTCCTGCAATCCACTGCAAATGCTCAGCACAAGGACGTCCCTATCATGGTAAGGTTTCATCATGTAAACATGGTACAATTTGTGCCCCTGCCATCTGCCTAGCAGTTCCACCATGTAGTTAACATCACTTACCTTTCTTACCACCTTGTAGGGACCCTCCCAAGTTGCTTGCAGCTTGTTGTGTCTGACAGGAATTAGAACCATTACCTGCTGCCCCACAGCATACGCTCTAGCTTGAGCATTCCTGTCATACCACACCTTTTTCTGTGTTGGGCTTCTGCCAGGTTCTCTTGGGCCAAGCCCATGAGTTCCCTGAACCTTGTCCTGAGGTTTAGGACGTATGCCACAACAGACTCCTTGTGAGACTCACAATTACCTTCCCACTCATCTCAAATTAAATCTAGAGGCCCCCTCACCCTATGCCCATACAGCAACTCAAAGGGTGAAAAACCTATGGATTCCTGGGGAACTTCTCTGTAAGCAAACAATAGATGGGGCATATATTAGTCCCACTCCCTCTTAAACTGATCTGCAAATTCCTGTAGCATGGACTTGATTGTAGTGTTTAACCTCCCAACTAGACCAATAGTCTGGAGATGGTAGGGGACGGTCTTCAAGTGCTTCACCCTACAGGACTTCCACAGACAAGCCAACAGGTCTGAAGTGAAATTGGCACCTCTGTCAGTCAGTATTTCTTTTGGGAAACCTACCCTGCTGAAAATGTCTAACAAAGCATTTGCCACCTTCTCTGTCTCAATGGAGGACAAAGCCACTGCCTCAGGGTATCGTGTAGCATAATACACTACCACTAGGATATACTTTTCCCCATGGAACTTGAGGTACTCAGAGGACCCACAATATCCATAGCAACCCTCTGAAATGGCTCATCAATCACAGACAAAGGCATCAAAGGAGCTCTCACCTTGTCTCTTGCCTAGCCTACCTCTTGACACTGCTCACAGATCCGGCAGTACCCTGTTACATCTCTGGAAATAGCAGGACAATAAAAGTTCTGCATAATATGCCTCTTTGTGCATTTTATACCCATATGACCTGCAAATGGAATATCATGGGCTTGGGCTAGAAGTGCCAGATGGTAGGCTCTAGGCATCACCAACTGCTGTACTCTCTCACCTTCTAGCCCTCCTTTGGGGTCCACTCTCTGTATAGTATCCCTTTTTCCCAGTATACAGATTATCCCTTTCATTGAGAATCATGTGCCACCCTAGCTACCTGCCTCACGCCTTGCAATGTAGGGTCTGAGAGCTGAGCCTGTCTCAACTCTCTCCTTGTAACCCTTCCCAGCTCCCCTTCCACAGGAAGTCTGGCATCCTCTGACAGTGGTGCCTCACTGTCAGTCTGGGTACTACTACTCACCTTTACCTTTGCAGTCACTCTGTCCAAGGGACCATCAGTACCCCCAAGCAGCTGTGGCTCACCTTCAGTTTCACTGCTACAGAGTAGCACCTCCCTAAAGTAACCACTTTACCAGTACTGGTTGCTAGTATGCAGTCTGTCTGGGTCTCCCCCAGGCTACCAGACCCACGTGTTTGTCTTCTATCCTGACTGCATGTAACTGCATAAGCACATGGTACTGCCTCATCCAAATCCTTCCCTATCAGGACATCTGCAGGATGATCATTTAGTACCCCTGTTGTCTCGAGGAAACCTACTATTGGCATTTTGTCTTTCCTACTTACTGGCTCCCTCAACTTTTGTTCCCCACCTTGCCTCTGTGGACATCTGTATGCCACATGGCCCCACTGGTTGCATTCAAAACATTTAACCCTAGCCCCTGGATGTGTACCTGGGCTAGTGGCTTCCCCTGCTACTGTCAGAGTCTATTGGGGAAGTCTGTGCTGCCCACCATGGTTTCCTTTATATCCATGAGTAGTACTGGGGGTCCCCTTCCTGTGCATGGCTGCCCTGCTTGCCAGGTATAGGTCTCCTTCCTTCCCCAACTCATCTGAAGTAGCACATTGTCTATCAGATAACCAGATCCTCATGTCCTCAGACAAAGTGCTAAGGGCTTGTTCCCTCACCAATAGGTCTGCCAGCCCTTCAAAAGTGGTGACCTGACATCCACTCACCCACCTATGGAAATAAATGTTCAATTCAGCAACATATTCATACACATTTTCATCTGCCTTGTGTCTGTGCTCACAAAACTTTTTCCAATACGTTTCAGGTGTTAGCTTAAACATTTCTAAAAGATATTTCTTTACAGTAGTATAATAAAAACATGCAACATCAGCCATTTTGGACAGAACAATTACAGCTTTACCATGGAGTAAGGGGGTCAGGAACCGTACCCAGAGCCCTTGGTCAACTTCATGCTGTTTACATACCCTCTCAAACATATGAATGAAACTATCAAAATTATTCCCTTCTTTAAACTGCAGAAGACATTTACTGACCTTTTGTACTTCTGGGATCCAGTTTCTCCCTTCACAATTACCTCCATGACTCTGGCAAAGAGTCATCATCTCCTTCTCATGTTGCCTCTGCCTCTTTTGTTCCTCAGCTTGTAGACGTAACAGTTTCTCATTCTCCTCAGCCTGAAAATGTCGCAGTCTCTCATTTACTTCTAATTCCACATGCCTGGCCTTCAACTCAAGTCTCTTTAGCTCCAGCTGGATTTTTAAGTCCACTGCAGAAAGGTTGAGCTGTCCATTCTCTGAGGGAATTATATCTCCACTGCCAGTCTGATTGTCCTCCTGGTTGTTGTTTTCTGATGCAGCTGTATCCAAGGCTGCAATCAGGTCTGCCTTAGTCAGGTTTCCATGCACCAGTCCCCTAGCCTGGCACATCTCTGCCAGCTGGCTCCTTGTCAGCTTTCCATACTCCTCTGCTGACATGCTGCCTGCTCACCCTGACTAACTAAGGTAACAAAAGAAATAAAACAATTGTGATCTGAACTCTGAGTATTCACTGTGTGGCTGTTTAAGAGTACAGAACACTTTTAAAGCTCACTGTACACAAGCTACAGGATTCACTCTACCCACACCACTACAAGCCAATTAGTATTTGCCAATTAATTAATATGTGATGTGGATATCCCACTGCTGCCAAGCAATTGTGAGGATATCCCACCACTGCCATCAATTCATATATGATGCCTGTGCCCTGGCCCAGCTATCAAGGAGCCTCTATCCTCACCCCTAACACCAGAGAGGGCATCTCATAGATGAGGAAAAGATAACAAATACACATAGTAAAGTGCAATTTCATTAAGAGCACACAAAGATTACAGTCAGCCCAGGGCTGGTCATTCCCTTGCTCTCCAGGTCCCCAATAAGACTCCCCACTGGCACAGCTATACGGTCCAGATCTCAGCCTAGCTGAGCAAGCTAAAGTCTCCAGCACCCTCCTGTCTTCCCTGTGCTTTGTGTCTCCACCCAAGTAGCTCACACACACACACACTTTGAGATAAGAATTTATACAACCACACAGACACTTCTAGGAAAGGCTGGCACAGGTTATTCAGCTGTGCCCGTTTTACCCAGACTATATGGTAGTACCACTTGCCACCACTCAGCTAATATTTATCAGCTACTCAAAGGCCCTTAAAAGGGTGTCCAATTATTACTGTGTAATATTATTATCCAATTAGTAGATGTGACTAAACAGTCTCAAGGTTTTTTAGAGTGACTTGGTACAGGATCCTTATATATATGCAATGTACTCTTAGAGCTTAACTTATCTCTACAAAAAACAGCCACGGTTAAAAGGTTTTAAAATATGTAATAATAAATAATTAAAACCACAGGACAATACTTTCTACTACAGAGTCAGTGCTAGTCAAGAGTTCAGAGATCACACAGAAATACTTAAAATAAATCGTAGTACAGTTCTGACATCACAGAAAAACACTTAGCCTAAACTTTCTAGTTTCTAGCTATTCTAAAAGAAAACACAAGTCTAAGATAACTTACATGCGAGCAACAGGCAGTGGTGTGAGTTGGATGATCTAGACAATAATGCTTAATGCCTTCTGATTCTCTCTGTTTAAATTGCTATTGCAGTTCTGATAAACATTACATCATCTTTTTACACTTTCCTGATGTTCCCAGGCTACACATTAACTGCATTTACATTCTTAACATCTCCCTTTTGTTATCTTGCAGCTGGTCAGGAACAGAGTAATAAAAATACATTTGCATGTTAGCAATTTAACTCTTGGTTAAATCAAAAGAAAGAATTTCTTCATCTGGATTTTTCGTAACCACTGCTACTTCAAAGTGTCACTACATGCTTTATTTCGGTCAGTAGAGTGCACTGTTATCACATTTATTTCCAGTCCCATATGTAACAGTATTTCTTTACCTTTAAGACGGCAGTTTACATTCATATTTACAAATGACAGAATTATCTGCAAAATTCTATCTGGCTAGGCTGGCAGCCTTCACCCTTCTCTACCAGTCTTCACCCCAGTGATGATGGCAGTGCTTTGAAATAGCTCCCAGAGAATGTCACGGGAAGAAATAAAGTGACCGGGTTTGTATATAGTTAATGTCTTACTGGTATATCATCCTTTATTTGTACCAGTCACTAGTAACTGACAACACTTTGCCCAGTCTTATATAGAACACATTATTCACAGCACTAGCCACTAGATGGCAGTGCTCTGCTAGACTTCCATTGTATTTCTAAAGTACCACACTTTAGCCTGAGTGCCACTGGCTGACGACAAAACAGACTCAAGCTTGTCTTTTCTTACAGTATGTTATTTGCATTTTCTCTCTCAACTAGGTGTTAGTGCTTCACACATACAGCTGCATTTCATATAAGTGGCAAATTCTGCACAGTTCTGTAGTAGAGACTATTACTATACTGGACTTTTTTTTAAAGCACACCACATGTATTCTACACATGCTCTGCTGCTTTTATCTGTCTGTGTTTACTTACACAAACTTACTCATCCCTCTTGCAGCATGAGGAATTGATCTGGATGTTATCCTGAATCATACTTAGTGCAGTAACAATAGCCGAATGGCAATTATTTACACTAGCTCTTATTTTATTTTTGTAGTGCTTTATTTGCAATATTTGATAACAATGTCAGTTTTTTCATGTACAAAATTATGTCACAGAATGGTACAGTTGTTTGGCTGTGCATAGAGCTAGTGTACTCATTCATTCAAATTTATTAACAAGGGAGAACTCTGATCACAATGGACTATTTTCAGGTTCAGGTTGCATTAAAAAAATAAAATAGTACAAAAAAAATAACACAAAAGAACAACAATATAACAGAAAGAACAAATCAAAAGAACAATAAAACAAACCAATGTCAACATAGTACAGTAGTACAATATAAATGTAAGCAGCTGGAATAAAAACAATACTAATAGCAATAGAAATGCAATAGGGTGAAAATTATTAAAGTAGTCAGTTGTCAAAATAAATGGAGGAAGAGGGAGATAAGAGAAACAGAAAAACATAAATGTAAGTGGTGGTACCAAGCAGGAAGTAGCTATGTAATGTAAATAGATGTGAGAGACTCTGGTAAGCATGACTCAAAAGGGAACATAAACATACTATATGGTTCAAAGATTCAGTCACAGATATGATGATAAAACCAGTATGGCGTGCGGCAGCTTTGTAAATGAAAATAGACCCTTGAATAATCTGTTGGCTTCAATTCACAAGAAAAAGAACTGCTCCTCAATCAATACAGTTTGCACTAAAAGACTATGGCAGGAATCGACTGAACGTATCCAGAGGAGCAAGAGAAATCAGGAATGGATGTGTATGTGTAATGCAGCACATACTTTGCAAATATGTCAATAATTACATCACATTAGTCTGCTGTGCACAAGAAAAGTACAGCTGTGTAAGTAAACTTATCATAACAGTAGATGTTTGAATGACATTTGATGTTTGCATGATCACTTCTCCAGTAGCCTTAGCTAGGACCCTTTTCCAGGCACTCCTGGACCATTCTCCTTCCACCTGCCAAATATAGTAAACTAGGGTAATCTACCCATAAAGCTAAGACTACTGCAGCAGTGACCAGTATAATGAACATAGTACAGTTGTATAAGAAAACCTACCATAAAAGTAGATGTTTGAATAATCATTGATGTAGTAGCCGTTCCTTCCCTCTATCTCCCTTATTTTTGGGTGTGTTGTTTATGCCAAGGTGTGAATACATATTTTTAGTTGTTCCAAGCATTGTTCTTTCACGTCTCAGCCTTCCTCTCTCTTGGCATGAAAGCGCTAAATGGCATGTCACCCAAAGCTGTCTTTTTAGTCAGCTCAGCTTGTCCTGACTGATTGCTTGGGTGCACAGAAGGTACCCTGATGCTTTGGAAGCTGGCTGGCAAGATAAAACCTATACAGCTAAGGCTGCTGCTGCAGTGATCAATACAATGATCATCTCTATGTACATGTCTACAACACAAACACAGTGAAACTCAGCCTTGAATTATAGGCAGGTGTGGGCAGAATACCTAGAGAACCATTTAATACCTAGTCTCCACTGTGTTATGGTAACATGTAACAACTCTTTGATTTATATAATGAAATGATGATGGTAATGTATAGTAGGTCTACCCCCAAAATAATGATATTTTTAAGGTTGCTGTTATACATGCATACATAATAGGTGTGCAGAATCAGCAGTCTTTAATGCTATTTCAGGATGCATACCAACAAGAAGTAACAATGGATGAAACATTGCACCATTACTATGTATCATTTAATTTCCCGTTTCATGGTGCAGGTATGGTTCAGGTTAAGTAAGGCTTCCTAAAGATAAGCATATGTAGAATCACATGCAGACAAACAATTGGCAGAGTGCATGCTTACATGTGTGCATGCATTTACACATTGTACATGAAAGTATATGTGCACGTGCATGAGTGTGTGTGTGTGTGTGTGTGTGTGTGTGTGTGTGTGTGTGTGTGTGTGTGTGTGTGTGTGTGTATACTTCTAGGCCCATGATGTGGTTATACACTTCCACGCATTTTGTATAAGTTGTCTGCACAGTGGTAATTCCAAGCTCCCAACTCCAGTGATGAGTGTTTGAAACAGCCCTCCATCTGTGATGTATGTCACCCATGCCACACAAACGTAATTAATATACATATAATGTGCAGGGCACAGAGACTACAATACAATATGTCTTGTTTCTCTCAGTCAGGAAAACTAAATTTGTTAATAAGTAACAAATGGAAAGTTTAATTGTGGCATCGGAAATTCATGAAGGTAGTAGGTATGTGTCCCAGGTCTACAGAAAAAAAGCTATAGTAATTTAAAATGTTTTTTAATACCTGATTTCAAACCAAGTGGACAAGGTTTTTGAGAAAGATGCAAACTTATGTATTTTGAGGTTGTTCCCAATGCAGGCTTATAAATAGTTCTGTGTATTTTAGTGTAAAGAATAATGATAGAATATTTGAAGAGAGACATTTCAGTAACTGTAACACAAAGGGAAAGGAGTGTTTATTTAGCAATCTACATGACAAGCTAAAGTTATTATGTTGGAAAGACTGAAAGAAGGCTTTTAGGCCACATATATGATCATGTTTGTGTGATTCAGGCCATTAAAATGTCAAATGCTCCTGCCAGGCACAGTGTTATTTATTTAAACTTAGTTTACATTTCTAGTAATTGAGGAGGTTAAGTTAGATTTTAGGGAGGTGATTCTGAAAACCTTTTAGAATAAAGATAATAGTTTTAGTAATCAACTGTGGTTGCAATGACCCCACCAGTTATGAATGATACCAGCAGCATTAGAACTATTTCAAATTTGAAATCTAAAACATAATTTGGCAAGTATTTTACATTGCTTGTAATGTGAGTGGTGTTTTAAAGTCATATGACTATTTTTTATTATTTAATTTGATATTTTTTAAATATTATTTATTCTGAAACAGTTATATACTGAAAAAGGAACAAAAGAACTTAAGGAGAAAACAATGGTGTATGCTACAGTGTTTCTTATTATTTTTTATGTTGCTGGTGTTAACTGCACCACTATGTGGAGTGTAGTTCATTGTTTTTTACTATATAAATGTATCAGAGGACATTACCTCAAACTCATCATAATTACCTTCCACCTACTTGCACTGCAGATGTAAACAAACTGTTAGAAAGTTTCAATGCCTACCCATAGCATATTAATTCATTTAAATTAAGTTATTCCAGCATACAGTGGAACCCTCCTTACTCTATAGATTTCCTAGAAATGGTCTTAACTTGTTTGAGTCTTCATAAATAGTAAGGGAATTTTTAAAGCCTAACTCAAAGATCAACAGTCAGACCATCTTGAACTGGGTATGTACAATCTACTCTGACACTATAGCAACACAGCCATCTTGAAAACCTCCTAAGTGTTCTACTTCCGCTACAGGAAAAGCGGTACACTTGTAGGAAGACAACAGGAAATGGCCATCCCAGGCATTAAAGGCCCTAATAAGCTGTTCTCATTGAACGATGCTATATGGAAAATTCAGAGCAGACAGCATAATAAACATTGGGTAGATTGCTGCATGTATAGAAATTAATAGAAAAGAAATATTAAAGCAGGAAAACCACATTTTCTTAAATTAAGGCAGATATGTAGGCAGGATAGCAATCATGTGACAGGCAGAAAAAATACTCTCTTGAGACTTCTCTCTCACTCTCTGTCTCTGTCACTGTCAGCTATACTCCATCAAGATTCCAGACATTGTGGCTGAATTCTTTCCTGGGCGAGTGGTAGGAACTGCTGGTACATCCGTGGCTGCTTTGAGCCAAGCAGCAGAGAAGAAGTTTAGTTTCTCAACCAGATCAGTGTTTCAGCCAAGATGCTGTTTCAAGGTCATTCTCAGATATAGCAGAACTGGTTCTGATGGTCTTTACCTAAAATTCATTAGGACTCTGATACTTTTACTTCAGTTCAACTGAAACATATTATAAACATATCTTTCAAAAACAGCAGGTTTCTCTTTCTTTCCTTTTTTAATCTTATATATAATCTACATTTAAAACCAGTTATGTTTTTTTTTTCAGTTTTTCAGCTTAATGGCTCATTTAATCATTTACCACAGTCTTTCATGCTCATAACACAATGATCTTATATCTGTGGTATTCAAAAGCACAGCAGTCCTTCTCTTAGCAGGACATTCCTTTGTATATACAATGGGCACATACATTTATATCTCTAGATCTACTTTATGCTGTATTGCATTACCTTTCTCCATTACTGTACAAATAAACAGATGCAGTTTATCAAAACAGAGAAAAAAAGTGTGTCACACATATCTTCACTATTCTGTATGCATTATATCCCCTACATATTCATGAGAATTGAATTATTGCCCATTATATTAAATATTTTAATTCTGGACTTTTCTTGTAAACAAACTCATCTATTTGTGATGATTTTTTTAATTGTTAACCATTTAAACCACTGGATAGAAATGTCCCTTTCCAGGTTAACCGCATGCCCTTTCCAGGTTAACCTCTAAGCATGGCCTGGTTGAGTAACTGCCAAAGTCACAAAGTATGCAAATTGAGGCATTGGAAATCAAATCCAGAATTATAAGAAACAACTTATTAACAGATCATAACCTTAGTCCCTTGCACAAATTGTTAGAATTATGCTGATTTATGACAGCTGCCTCTATCCAATATTCTCAAAGCTTTCTACTTTCATAAATTCAATTATGCATGGCTTATTGACCTCAGACAATGCAATGCTGTGAATGCTTTCCTGTCCCTCCATCACAAACAAACAAACAAATAAATACATTAAATTACCTCTGTTAAACTATATAACTTTTTCAAAAGTCTCTTTTTTGTTGTCATTTTCATCCTGTGTATGAGTGGTATAGTTCTTGCTCCTGTAATTGTGGCAAATGGCTTTCATCATTATAACATCTAGAATTCAGCATTAGTATGTCCCTACTACTTCATTCATCTTTCATTCTCAAACTATTCAAGTGAATTCAGCTCATCAGTCAATTGCACCACAGCTATTGTCAAGCATTTCACCTACTCTAACCATCAGAAAGACAAACAGGATAAACATGTCTCATTTATTATTTTGTTTTAACTCCATATATTTTGAATGACCAGTATAAGGCCAACGTTGTTTTTTTTTTAATTGCATTTCCTTTCTGATCTTGACAATTAAAGCAAATTTAGCATAACTGGTATCCATTCATCTCAGTTTACCTCTTCACTCATGTAAGGTTCTTCCTGCATCATGCCAAACAATGTACTCTGTGTACCCTTACAATGGTTGCCAGCTCCTATATGTCTTCAGTCTTGTTCTAAATGTTCTAGTTATTGCTTGCATGTATTTCCAGCTAGTTATATTACATTACAAAATTTACTCCAGACTCTGTTGTTTCCTTTTTTTATGACGTTTGCATAAACTGTATCCATTTCTATGCCTCTAGCTTTCTGAATGATATTACTGATTATCACATTGATGGCTCACTCAAACCATAATATTTTACTTTCACACTGTGCTAAACTTAACTTGTGTCCCAAGAATTAAATAGCATTAGTTTGCCAAATAATAGATGCACATATAACATTTCAATGATAATTTCATATGATAATTTTCCATTATTCAAAGCACTCTAATTGAAACAGCTTAGAGAATTTTTTGTTGGCTATCTAGACTGACACATTTTAAACACTCCAGAATTTCTTGTGTCACACAGTTTTGAACATCTGAACTAAATCTGTAGCCAAAACTACACACCAAAGCTTATACCTTATTATTACCCTAATAATATAAAATGAGCATGTAACGTATAGTAGGGACATCTCTGTATTTAGCATTGTATTATTGCAGACTCACTTGTGAAGAGTGCTAATAAAGCAGATTCAGATAAGTATTTTTCAAACATAGAACTTGCAGCATATGAGCCCACTAATTACAGACTATTTTTTATATCTTACTATAGTAGATTAACTATTTTGTATTGCTAAGGTGTATTAGCACTCAAGAAAACCAAAAAGTAAAATGTAACATACATATATAGGACCTCATATATTCCAACATAATAACAGTCATAGTTATTTAATAAGTCATAACTTAAAATCAGGAAAAATCCTCTTTACAATGCCAACTGATCTGTTCCTCTGTATCTAAGATGGTTATCTGATCAAATGTAACTTATTGGAAGCCACAATAATTACCAAGTATCCAAAAGATACATCACTTACTGAGGATATTTAAATTATGATAAAAAAGAAAATGAGTAGCCGACACTGTTTTAATTACTGTTCAGTGTCAGTAATTTTAGCAGACAGTCCATTGTCTTACTTCAAGAATAAAATCCCTGGGTCTTATTTTACCATAAGTGAATCACATTTGAAGAATGATCAGTTCTTTGGGGCATATTTTATACAACATTATGTAATTACAATTGCTTTCATAATGGCTCACAGTAAAACAGAGATATGAAACTTCTCACGCCATCTTTTTCCCGCTGTATTGTATAAAAACACTGTCTCTTTTCTGTGAAATTCCAGCCACTCCTGTCATTTTTCTTTTTCTGCTTTCCAGAACTCAGAGAGTCACCCAGAACTGCAGTCCCTAAAAATTCAGTCAAGAAATATAACAGTAACTCCAATGATATGATAGCCACTGCTTTATCAGCATTAATGTTCAGCACTGTTGGAAAGATATGCCTATATTTCAGTCTCCATGAACGGCAACATCTGCAGAAAAGTCACATTTTAATAATTGTGACATACAGGCACTACTATCTGACCTGATAAAGCAAATATTCTCCCTGGCTTCCATAACTGCCTCAGCACATGGTTCCTACCATATGTTGCTACAAATCGTACAATAACAGAAAATGAACAATCACAGGAATCTGTCTAGTTCCAACCTCATCACCACAAGTGTTAAGGAAAAAGTAAAAAAAAACAGAGAAACTAGTGGTCTTAAAACATCATTGATGAGCTCAGTCACAATAATTCCCAAAGATCATGAAACCCAGGTAGTATTCCAAAGCAACAATCTTTATTCGTCACAGGCAAGCGATCCTCAATAACAAAAATCAGAAATATTTTACAATGTTAAACATATCAGCATTTATACACTTAGAAGTAGGTGTGGAAAATATATATATTGTTTAATTTCAAACCAGCCTATTCAAAGCAAACCTTATAAACAGCGCTGTAAAAAGTGCATTTCAGAACAGCAAGTACCCACCCCCACACATTACTACTGATTATGTCAAACCAAATCCTAGTTAAGGAAAACACTACCTATCTATTTGCAACTTACATTCCCAAATCAGGTATTAAGAAAAATATAATGTAACCAAAGACTGAAAATTCCTCCACAAATATGTCAAAAGACGCTGCTTCCAGTAAACAATAAAGGCTGTCTTCTGTAAAAGTTCTTAGAACTCAATATAGTAATTAATCCACCAGCCAAAAACGGGTTGCAAAGAACTTCAGTTGATTTATTTATTTAACATAAAATAATGAAAAAAGTCGGATTTAGCACTTATATCTCCACCACGGAGATTTCATCAGAATCATCTGTTTCATGTTAAAACACTTTATAAATCAATCCATTCATTCTAATTGGCTGGCCAATCAATGCTGAAATTGGTAAACTAACCAAACTTTTAACCCTTCATATCCAGTGATAAAAACATTTGGTTTGTATTAAACCAATTCTATAAATAATATGTAAATACATGTACAAGTATAAAATATTGGGTACAAGTTATACACATAAATGAATAATTGTTATTGCAAAAAGTTGTTAAAAAATTGTTACAAAACTTCTAAAAACAATGTTTGCATCAGAAAAAAATATATATACACCTATATATATATATATATATATATATATATATATATATATATATATTTATTTATTTATATATATATATATATATATATATATATATATATATATATATATATATATATATATATATATATATATCTACATATATATCCCTAATTCTCAAAGGGACAGTATACGTGTGAGTAGGGGATATATATACACACACATATATATATATATATATATATATATATATATATATATATCTATATATATATATGTAGCTATCTATATATATATATATATATATATATATTTTTTTTTTTTTTTTTTTTTTTTCTGACACAAACGTTAAAATTTTTTAAACAATTTTTAACAACTTTTCGCAATAACAATTATTTATTTATGTGTATAACTTGTACCCAATATTTTATACTTGTACATGTATTTACAAATTATTTATAGAATTGGTTTAATATGAACCAAATGTTTTTATCACTGGATATGCAGGGTTAAAAGTTTGGTTAGTTTACAATTTCAGCATTGATTGGCCAGCCAATTAGAATGAATGGATTGATATATAAAGTGTTTTAACATGAAACAGATGGTTCTGATGAAGTCTCCGTGGTGGAGATGAAAGCGCTAAATCTGACTTTTTTCATTATTTTATGTTAAATAAATAAATCACCTGGAGTTCTTTGCAACCCATTTTTGGCTGGTGACTTGATTACTATATTGAGTTTTAAGAACTTTTACGGAGGACAGCCTTTATTGTTTACTGGAAGCAGCATCTTTTGACATATTTGTGGAAAAATATAACATACACATAAAAAGACTGACTTTTAACTAAATTTGCTTTCGGCTCACTAATACAATAAAGCCTTTATCAGGTCTGTGACAAGAACTAAAATGATATACATTGGTAGATAAGGAAAGAGTCAACTAGACTGATGTAGTTAACTCTTTTTTTATCTACCAATGTATATGATTAATCTAGAGGAGGATGGCAGTGGTGTTAGCCTGCTTACTCATCTTGGGAGGACAGAGATGGTGTTCTTGGTCAAATCAATCTTCTCTCATGCAAGTGGAGTTTTGCACATTACCAGTGACCACATGACTGATTTGACTGGTAACAGTAGCACTTATGTATACATGTGGGTGGGAGCATGCACACTTAAGGTGAGGGTAAAGGATGCCCCTCCAGTGTTGCAGATGCACACGTCAGTCCCATAGCTGAGGTTAGGAGGAAAACAATAATGCTGCCATTGATGGAATGCCAACCAAGGTACAAAAACTGCAATGGCTATGTGTATGACAGCCCCCCCCCACCCATACCCCCCTCTAGCCTATCTCTCTCTCTCTCTCTACCTCTCTCATACACATTGGGAAATAGCCAGAATGGGGCAATGAATAGACTGGACTTATAGAAGGGAGGCAGGCACAGCAGGTAACAGCATATTGGGAAATAAATCAGTAAATAAAACACATGTAACCCATCTGATTCTTTGAATCACCTAAAGATATTGAAAGAGTATGGCCTCAAACAACATGCCCAGTATGGCTTTACTATTCAGGTTTCTGAAGAGGAACACATGTCATACTTAGCCATGAAGCATGCATCTCAAAGCCATTGAGTCTCAGGAGACAAAGCTAGGCCATATTTAATTATTCATATTAATACTATCACTTTCTCATGGCCTTGAATAAAACTCTTCCCTTTGATGATGACATAGACATATGACTGACCAACCACTCACATAGAGTTGTAAACAGTACTGTAAAAAAGTACCTTATAAACAGTTCACCAATACTACTGTCTTTCTGCACCTAATGAGAAAGTCTTAGAAGCAGTTAGTTTCTTAAAATACCAAGATAACGGACTAGGCCTTAACCTTGCCTTTATTAGGCATATCGAAAGAACAGTAAAATGTATTATTAGAAAAGAACACTAGGGAATAAGACATGGATTCCCACATTTGAATAAGCCCTTTCTGTCTTATCAGCAACCTTACTTTCTAAAATGAAAAAGCTTTAAACAAATTCTGTTATTTTATAAATCATCCAAATCAGAGCATCTCTGTATTACCATTGAAAAACAGGCTTTCTTCCTGTAGCACACCAGTTAACTTGTGCTGCATATACTGATACACAGCAATGTCAAGAAGCAGGACAGTGCCCTTCCCTGGCTAAATTATTATATCTAAAACCACATATGAGGATTCTGAATGCTACCCGAAGCACAGTTCCAGTTTTATCTGACCCTCAAATATAATCGAGTGCAAAAGAAAAGATTCTCCCAGAGTACTTAAAACATAAACAACTGAATCTTATATAACCAAATACATCTGCTTGAAAGACCATAGTAGAGGTTATTATTTTTCAATCCTGGAAACAAAATGTTTTTGTTTATATTAGCAACATTTCAAACATAATAAAACAAATAAGCAATCATATATAACTTGAATTATCAATATATACAGCATATATTACAATGTTTTTGCTTTGGGAAAAGTCCTACTTTTCTTCTCCATATTGAATCTGTACTACATTTTACTCTTGTTCTGAGGTGGCTTGAATTCAGGGTAATTATATGCAATCAGTATCTGTAGGGGTACATCACATTTTTGTAATGCTACTTCAGTTTTGTTATATACCATCTCTGTGGCCATAAAGTCTTCACTTTTAATACTCAACCAGCCTGTAAAGCCTATTAAGTGACTCATACTGCATTCTACTCTACAGCGTTTATTTAAAGCTTTCGGATCAGCGTGCCTTAATGCAATAATACAGACACCAAATGTAATGACATTCTGTTTAGAAAAGTGCATTTTAACAATGACATAATATTGCTTCTGTTTTGTTTAATGTATCCTGATCAAAGTTTTACTAGCTAGCTTTCAGTTCATATGATTTTTTTGTCTCCAGTCTTTCAGGCAAAACAAATTTTAGTTATAAACACATGTCAATTAATGTAATTCATACGCGCAAACTTAGTTTAATATATACAGATGTAAGAATAAACTAGTTTTAACAGATGATATTTATGGGTAGTAAATGTCTGCACTGCAAAACTCAGTGTCATATTTTTTCAAAATAATAGTTTAGTGTGAAAAGCAATGCATTAGTCTGGTTAGCTCAGTGGTACAGTTAGTAGCATTGTCACCTCATAATCAGAAGTTTGATGGTTCACTTCTCATCTGTGATGCCTTTTATGAGTTAGATCCATGTCCTCCCTGTGTTCATGTGGGTTTAATGCAGGTACCCTGGTTCTCCCCAAATCTCAAAGACTTGTGGTTGGTGAATGAACAACTCTAAATTCTCTACAGGTGAGAGTGTCTGTATGGCATGTAAGAGTGATATGAAAAAAGAGGGCTTGGCAACCTTCTTCTGTAGTACACTTTGTGGATGGTGTTGGCTGTTCACAGGATTGCTACAGGACTCAGATACAACCCAATGGAATCGGATGGGGAGATATGGCAGTCTATACTGCACTTTATAGGACTCAGATGCAACTCAACAAAATTGGATGGGCAGTTATACCAGTCTACTATACTTTATCTTCCCTTTAAAATAACTTGATTCACAACATCTCAGGACCTAACAGCTCAGCCCCATTTCCATAAAACTATTCCTTCAAACACATACACTATTTAAACACAAGCACTGACATGAGCATAAAGTGTTGTTGAAGTGCACCACTCACAACTACAACAATCACACTCTCCTTGGCTTCTTGGCTTCTTACACTCAGTTTGAGGTTACTCAAAAATGGAGGAAGAGTGCACCATAAAAAAATATTAAATATATTAAAAAGACATGCCTCAGTCTTTTTCTGAGAAGCTACAGTCTTGAAGCAAATACTAAATATACTAATTCAAGCCTACATACAATACAACGATATGTGGGTAGCAAACATGAACAAGTTCACAAAATACCCAGAAGCCACGCTCAAGCAAATAGGAGGTGGGTAATTCATGACTGAGCACAAGAATGGAAACCACAGATTATAGGAATGGGAACATTTTTCTGCAATTGGTTACTCATTCTTTGTGGATTCAATACAAAATGAGATTAAGTGGCATGTTTGATTAAGGTCTATTTTCTGTGCAAAATACTTTGTCTCCAGCCAGCAACAGCCAGGGTATGTATCTCTTACCACAGGGATATATTTTATTTAGCTAACTGGTAAGTGTGACATGTCAGCTGTGTGGTTGCTTCAAGAGTGTGGCAGTCCATGCTTGTAATGTTACCATTAGTTAGGTGTCAGTCATGGTATTGTCTTTATAAGTCACTGGTGGTTGTTTTCTTGAATGGATAGTTTTTTTTTGTTATGTTGCTTTAAACTTTTTGGTTTGTTTGGTATATTAAAGCACTTAAACCCAGGCACGGTACAAAAAGTGAAGTAAAAAAAAAAATAACTAAAAACAAGGTCAAAAAGGTGTTTTGAGACATTTCTTAAAAGTAGCAAGAGTAGGTGAATTAAGTAGCCAACTGGGGAGCAGATCCTATAAAAAGGGCCATAAGTAAATGAATGAAGGCCACAAGTATCAAGGTGGTAAGAAGGAACTTCAAGCACGCTCAAAGAACTGGAACATAATCTCCAACTTGGAACATAAAGGTAAAAGAGATCTCTCAAATAGAGAGGGACCAAATTATGAAGGGCAAGATAAACTAAAAGATCTTAAAAATAATATGGTGTTTAATAAGTAACCAATGGAGTTCACATAAAACTGGGAAAATAAGATGGTAACGAGGAACCCCAGTGAGAAGATGTGCAGCTGAACAAGTTGAAGATGAGACCACTCAGTTTCAGGCAGGCCAGCACAACCATAATGAAACAAGTACAGGGACTACATTATGAATATCAGCAGGAGGAATATGATGCTTGATACGGCTGTTGTTCTGAAGATGAAAACAGCTGGACTTAGCTGAAAAATGGTCCTTAAGAGTTAATTCGTCTTCAAGGATTATGCTGAAATCATGCACCTTAGACACAAAAGCAAGTTTATGCCCCTGATAATTGATGTGTGACAAAACTGAAAAAGAAGAATCCCTCAAGGTAGCATCATGCACCATCAAAGCCTCAATCTTTGAAGTATTGAGCGTTAGCCTATTACTGACTATCCAGTCATGTATAATTTCCAAAGCATTTGGAAGAGAGGTTAGGGCCTGCATAGGATCATGAAGGAATGAGAGGTAAAGATGGCTGCCATCAGCACAACAGTGACACTGTAGACCTCTTGAATGGATAATATCTCCCAGTGGAAATAAGATGGAGGTGAACAATAATGGACAAAGAATGGAATCCTGTGGTATCCCACAAGTGTGAGAGTAGAAAGATGAAGAGTTAACTGTTTTTCTATTTTAATGGGTCATATTTAGAAAATGATTTCTGATGTTAAGAACCATACTAGAGAGACTGCAGTAATGTTTCAGTCTGTCCATTAGAATGCCATGGTCCAACAAATCAAATGGCAATGAGACATAAAGAAGCACCAAGATAGGATAGAAACACTGATTTCTCACAACTAGGAAATCATTAAATACCTTAACAAGTGCAAGCTCTAAAACCCAACTGAAATGGATCAAGAACACCATGGCAGCACAGGTAATTCTCCAGATGATAATACACTACTTTCTCAAGAACCTTTCCAAGAAATGGAAGGTTTTAGATAGAATGAAAATGACCAAGCTTGCCAGACTCTAAACCAGCCTTTTTCAGGATTGGGGTGACAAGTGCTTCCTTTGAAAAGGCAGGAAAAACCTTGCTTCTGAGAGAGGTGGTGACAATCTGGTAGGTCAATGGGCCTCCACAAACCTTGAAGGGCAAGGCCCCAAAGAACAAGGAGTAGTGTGCATACTAGACATAAGAGTGTAAAGTTCATTTTTTAAACATGTTTACTAATTTTAACATATAATCAGTAAAACATAGTAATTTATACAAGCAGTTAACAGATAAGGAATTTTAACATTCGTAAAACAACTAAAGTATTTACAAAGACATCCACAATTTAATTACATCATATAACATAACTATAATACATTATAAAGGTTCCAAGTCTTTTTTAACAAACTTTGTAAAGTATCTCACATAGTATAGCTGGTTGTTTTCCTAGAAGTTTTTGATTTAATGGTCATTAGTTCCATTTGACATACCTCAATCAAAATATTTTTAAACTCAATAAAAGAAGGAGGGGTATCTGAGATCCAGTGTCTAGTTATAATCTTTCTAGCCACTGCTAGAATTGACCATAATAAGGGAAGTTTAACCTTTCTGATACATTTGGGTATGGGAGTATTGAAGAGGATTAGTGATTTAGAGATTGTAAAAGTATCTGTAAAAAGAGCCTGCAGAAAATTGTTAATTGATATTGAATATTCTTTCAGTTTTATACAATCATGGAACATATGTGCCCAGTTAGCATTTAACTCTGAAGTACATCTCTTACATATGTTATCTTTTTTATTAATTTTGCTCATTATTAGAGGAGTGTAGAAGGACCTGTGTAAGAATTTCCAGGTATAAAGTTTCCATTTGATTGAGGAAGTTGTTTTAGATGCTGGTTCTAGTATATGACTCTTATCTTGTTGTTTTGGTGGTTCTCTATTAATGGAGTTGAAATAATTCCAGTAATTTTCTGGAAAGTTGAAGGTTTCATCTCTAATAATTTTGTGTATGTGAGAAAGTTTGCCTTTATCTGAAACCATATGTTGTAAGTTTAGTATCATGTAATCTAGCAGCATTGGGACAGATTCTTTAGTTATCTGTGATATTACATCTAGTTTATTAGAGAGATATTGTCTGAAAGGCTGAATCTCCAACCAACAAGTTTTATCCAAATCAAATTCTTGAATTAAAAAAATCTAGGATTTTAACTTTATTATCCTGCAGCATCTGATGCCAGTACATTAATTTGTTCTGCCTGAATAGTAAAGTTTTATCAGGATTAGATGATAAGAGTACACCTTGTGTATATGTCATGGGAAATAACATGAAGATCCATTCCTTATATTTGGGATGTTTATATATAAAGTTACGTAAAGTAATAATAATGTTTATAGGATAATTTGATGTGTGTCTCGGTGTTATGGGAACAGTGAAAAATTCTTTGAGTATCCATAATATGGGATTATTTATAATAATATTTTTGTGTATTAGTGGTATATTGGTTAGTTCCATGCCAATTAATTCCTAATATTTTTTCAGTTTCGCAACATATGATTTACCTATTAGTAAAGATATAGTTTTGATAATAGAGATAGAGTATAGATCAAAGTCAGGAAAGGTTATACCTCCTAGGGACCAATTATTGGTGTGTGTATTTAATGCCACTCTAGGTCTATGAGGTGCCCAGAAGAATTTCAACATTAGTGAGTTTAATTTTTTAATGATTGTCTTAGTAGGTGGGAGTAATATTGATTGTATAATATATACTATCTTTGGAAATATAATCATTTTTTATAATTGTAAGTCTTTCCTCCATGGAGAAAAGGATATTATTTAAACTTTTAAACAGAGTTTGTATGTTTTCAAGACATTTGCTGTAGTTATGTTGAATGATAGATTTAATATATCTTGCTAATATAATGCCTAGATAAGTTATATGTCCTGAATTAGGAATATATTTAAGATAAGCTTTTTTAAGACTATTTTTCCATAAATGTATTGGTAAGATCTTTGCTTTTTCTTCGTTAAATGTCAGACCTGAGATTTTCTTAAAGTCTGCCATTGTGTTAAATAATGACTGTATAGAGGAGTTGTTTCCTACTGATGTAATTAGTACATCATCAGCAAACAATTTTAGATAATGTACTCTCATTTATTTTAAATCCTTCAGTACCATTGTTGTTTCTAATTAAATTAGCCCAGGGCTCCATTATTAGGGTAAACAACAGAGGGGAGAGTGGACATCCCTGTTTAGTACCTTTTAATATGGGTATCTTTTGAGAGACATATGTGCCAATTTTAATGTATGTCAATGCTCCTTTACATAGTTTTTCAATCAGATTTACAAATGTATTAGAGAAGTTTGTACACCTCAGTAAGATAAACAAGTAGTCCCAGTTTACAGAGTCAAAGGCTGAGTTTATGTCAAGGCTTATTAGTGGCAGATTATTTTTATTTGCGTAATCAATTAGAGTTAAGGTTATTCTTATGTTGTCAGAAGTATTCCTATTTATAATAAAGCCTGTTTGATCTATGTCAATAATGTTTGGAGGAATTCTCTTTAATCTGTCGGCAAATATGTTCATAAACATCTTATAGTCAACATTGAGCAGTGAGATGGGCCTATATGATGAGCATCCTGTTGGGTCTTTATTGGATTTCAGAACTGGTGAGATAAAAGTGTATTTCCAAGATCGGGGGATAGTAGATTCAGTCTGAGCTGCCAGGAAAACATTATGTATTAATGTATGAACATTTTTAGAGATTATTTTGTAAATCTCGGGTATTATACCGTCATTACCTGGTGCTTTGTTTAACTTGAGTTTGTTTATTTCAGTGGTAATGTCTATATATGAAATGTGCTTATCCAATGACGCAACCTGTTGTTTATTAAGCTTTTTGTCCATGTATATGGTTATGAAATTCCTTATTTTATCTTTTGGATCCATATTAACTCTATCATTATTAATTTTATGAAAGAAATCTTTAAACTCATCTAGAATTTCTGATAAATTAGAAACATTTTTTCCCTGAGGAAAAGATCTCTCTAATATGATTTTATTTGTTAAGTCTTTTTGTTTTATTTTTGAGTTTATTTAAATATTTGGGATTTATTGAGTATGTTAGGAATTTATATTTCTCTAGGTTTATTTTGATTTTGTGATTTAAAATTTCTTTATATTTCTCATTTAACTTATTTATTTCTTCTATAACTTTTTTATTTGTGACATCTTCCTTGTTGTTAAGTTTAAAAGTGTCTAGCTTATTTTGTATGTCTAGTAGATCTTTATCCCATTTTTCCTTTTATTATTGTACCATTATATATTTTGCCCATATAGGTATGATTTCAGAGCATTGCATATATATATATATATATATATATATATATATATATATATATATATATATATATATATAAAATCGAGACATCTGGTGTAGGCTGGAATTCTTCTAATCTGAATATTGTATATTACTTTTTTTCAGTAAGTTCAAAAGTGACTGCGGTGGTGGTGCTGCGGTAGCGTTGTCACCTCATAGTAAGACGTTCTCCTGTTCGATTCTCAGCTAGAGCGTCTTCTGTGTGGAGACATGCATGAATGGGCGTATCTTCGTTGAAGGTTGTGTGTCAGAGCTGGCAACTCAGCACGTAAAAATCTACTGCCAATCATTAGCGGACCAGAAAAGCCGAAAGACACAACAACAAGTAAGTTCAAAAGTGATTGAATTATGGTCCGATATTGGGAAGGAAATGACCATAGATTAAGATAAATCTTTTACAAGTTGGTTAAAGATCAGAACTCTATCTATTCTATAGTAAGACTTATGTCTAGTCGAACAAAAGTATATGGTAGTGACTTAAAATCAGCTTGGTTATTAATATAATTTACATTCTATAAGTTAATAAAGTCCTTTAGATGTTTTGCCCTAGCTGTAATTTTCCTCTTCCCAAGGGTAGTAGTATAATTATCATGTAAAGTACAATTGAAATCACCTGCTAATATAATGTCTCCTTTAGAGTGGAGTACTATTTGACTGAAATGTTGTTTCATTCTGCTAATACCTATGCCTGGTATCCAATATATGTTGATAAATGTAAAAATATTCTTATTAATCTGTACTGCAACCATGCAGAACAATCATTCCCTTGTTATCTTTGTATGTCTTAATAATTTTAGGAATAGGTACAGATTTGTTCCACAGGATAGCTACCCCTCTTTTTTTCTGTGTATGTTCTGTGCTGACTAAAGTAATGTACTTGTTGGTTTCTAGTTTATCTATGTCTTTTTTAAGGAGATGAGTTTCTTGAAGAAATATTAGGTTAGGTCTATTCAAGTTAAGATATCTGAATAAACTTCTCCTCTTACATGGGTTGTTGAACCCATTAATGTTTACTGAGATCCCTATTAAGGTTACCATTTGACATGTATAGCATAAAGTAAAATACGTTTAGTTTATCATTTTTTATACGGATTAGTAATCTATTCCCTCCTATAGATATTAAATTAATCAAGGCTTTGACTTGTGAAGTTTCTATGTGGACATGTGGGTCTTTAATTTTTATTGGAAATGAAAACGTGATTGTAAGATATGATGTGGATGTCAGAACTATAATCATACTATAACAATAATCAAATAAAATAGTGTTAGGACTGAACTTCGCACCCAGCCTGGAGTTATAAACTCCGAATTCAAGTAGTATCAACTACTCGAGTTACCTCTCTAGCTATAACAGCAGAACTCTAGCTACCACCTAATGTCTATAAATACTAAAACTTTCAAAACCTAAGTTAAACTCATCCATTTTAATATGTATTATAAAAGAACTTATTCAGTTTATACATTTATTTTTTAATATGTGTCAAGATTTCATTAAGGACTTCTTGATATCATATGTTTAGAACTAGAAAGAATAGTTTAAGCTAACAGCGAGAATGTATAAATCAGAATGATAAATCATTGAAACTTTTCATTGGCTTGTTTGTGTAAACATATATAGGTATTTGAAATAGAACATTTAACTAATATAGTTTATATAGACCATAAAAATTCAACTTAGATATTCCAAATATTGTAAAGGTTATGTATTTATATCTATAACATTTTGTTAACAATATAAACATTACAAAGCAAATTACACATTTTGAAACATTTTAAAAGGATTGGGATATAACATGAGATCATTTTCTTATGAATATGAATAAATCAAGTCAAGTGTATGAGCATAACCAATTTAACCAGCTATTAAGCAGAATTAAACATTTTTAACAAGATAAAAGAGCATCTTTATATATAACTCTTTTATTTAACAACCTAGTAATAACTGCAACACAACTAAGAAGGGGAGAAGAGAGAGAAAAAAATTATATATAGGTGGTTTGTGTATACATTAGCTTCCCTGAGCTTAAAAATATCTATTTACTAAAGCTTCTGTGACACAATATATTACTCCGATCAAATTATTCATTACAGTTGTTATGAAAAGAGTAATAATGAAATAAACATATGCAGCTATAGAAAGATACATAAATCTATTATCTGCTTATTCATAGAATTAAGATGAGAGAATTAATTATCAAAGCAAAATCAGAATAGAAAAACCACTGTATTAATTAAAGGGAAGTCATGACATTATGCAGAAAACAGTATGCAATAGCTTCATATAATCAATATACTGCATGCTAGTTTAAGAATATATCAAATAACTCTACTTCTGATTTTAAAAAGTTCAATATATAAGAATATCCAACAGTGCTAGAAAGAAAAAGCATAATCTAGTATGTGCATTGAAAGAACAATTGCAGCCCTTATTTGAGTAAAGCACCTTTAAGAACATTCTAATTAATATACATCTGAATTTGGCATTCTACACATTTGTAAACTTCAGCATGTGGTTTAAACAATAAAACAATACTTTAATATATGCTATAGCCTTACTAAATGCAAACTATATCAATAGAAAGCTATTATATTGATTAAAACTCAGATTTTTGTGTTAAAAAGTCTGTTTTCATCATATTTCTGCATTTGCAACTGTACTGCTTCCTGGAACTGGTTTACTTGCAGATTTACATTGTATGCAGGGGTGTAGCTAGGATTTTCAAATTTGTACTGACAGCTCTCAAACTGCTACCCCCTCCCCGGCCAAGCTACGGCCATTCTCGTAATTCACGGTTCGCTCTTTTAGTGTCAATGAAGAGGCATTCGCTGTAATGCCTCTTCAGTAATATAATATAAATTCACTCAAACTCGGTTCCTTGAATTGAAAATTAACCTGAAATGTCAGTTCTTTGAAAAATGCAGCATGGTAGTTGGGGTAGAGACTTTATGCTTTTGTTTTCTGTAAACAAGGTACAGGTTTTGAGCTTGAGTAAATTACTAACAACCTGCTTCCACTAACTAGGATGTTTCATTCACACACACACCTACCTACCTCTTAGTGCAAGAAATATGGACAAAGCCTAAAATAAACAGGGACAGATATTAAATAATGTTCTCGTGAACTTAGAAAGTTGCTAGAATAACAGGATTTGTGCTAGTATGAATTTTTCTAAAGGACATGAAGTCTGAAGCTCAAATGTCTGTCATTATTTAGCAATTTCAGCCTTCAATGATTTTCTAGAAAATCACAAAATTTATGAGGAACAGACAAAAAATATGGGGCAAAAATCTGGACATTCTGCAAAATTTGGACAGTTGAGAGGTATGCTACCTACCACACACACACACACACACACACACACACACACACACACACACACACACACACAAACACACAACCTCTCAACCTCTTACAGCAACAAACTCATAAATAAAACTGAGGCAAAGGACCAAAAATAAGGACATTTTTTAAATATTGCTCTTATAAACTTAGAAAGATAATAGAATAGTAGTAGGTCTTGCATCAGTACGAATTTTCTGAAAGGTATGAAATCTGAAACTGAAATGTCTGCATTATTTTCTAACTTCAGTCTTTAACAATTTGCCACTAATTTGCCAGAAAACTGCAATTTTATGAAAACGGACCAAAAATGTGATGCAAAAATATAAAATTGCCAGACAATACAGCTGGGAACCTGTCAAAGGAGGGACACCATTTTAATATGAGCACAGTTAACTTAGAGCAGCTGACAAAATTAGAGAATCTACATGCATTTCTGAAATAAAAGTAATGTATAACTCTGATCATTACAGTTATTTATAAAAGTAAAGTAAACCCTCTATGTTTTCTTCCAAAATTGATATTTTGTGGAGGGATCATTAGGGGAAGAGCAACATTTTGAGCCAAAATCAGGGACAGTTGAGGTTTGGCTATGCCTAATTCTATAAAGCAATTTGCATGTACCTCTCAACCTGTTAATGCAATAAATCTGGACAAGGCCAAATATATTGAGGGAACATATAAACAGTACTAAAATTGCTCTTGTATAAACTGGGACAGTTGATAGAACAGGTCTTATTTTAGCATGCATTTTCCTGAAGGTTATAAAGTCTGAAACTAGTGTGTCATTATTTAGTGACTTAATTCCTAAATCATTTGCCAGAAAACCACAAATTGAGGAACAAACCAAAAATAAGAAGCAAAAAATCTATTCATTCTTTGAAAATCTGGACAGTTGGGAGGTATAGTTCAGCTGGGGCTGTCTAAGTTTGCCGCCCTTCCCCTCACAAAACCATGGTCGAATGGAGCCTCCCCTGCAGCCATTCCAATGATCCATTACTTTGCTATTTCACTCCATTTACCATAAACACTAATGTGCATACTGATTTACTTCTATGATGATTTGAACTTCATTTGAAAGTTTTATTTTGCATTTTACAGCACAAACACTAAGACATCTGCTAAACAAACTTGGCATTAAAACTTCTCTGCCCTTGAAACTCACATTCATTGAAACAACATTAAAACCCACATTCAAAGAAAAATACATTTTACCCGTGGCAGATAAAAATTAATTCTGGGCTGCTTTTAAATCATAGGCCCCTTGCATATGAAACATACATGTGCTCTTTGATACACCTTCCTATTGCTTTGAACATTTTTCCAGTAAACAATGAAACAAAACTGCCCAATTCAGAACATTTCCATCATAAAAGTCTAGTCAAACTTCTACAGTCCACCATTATCAGTAAATAATATGCACAATCTCTGAAGTAGTAAAAAAAAGTCATCTAAATAATTCCACGTTAAATAAATCTAACTAATGAAGAGGTTGCTGCTAGCAATCACCTTTATATTTCATGACTTCACGAAAAATACTGGCTGATTGCCCTGAGGAATAAATTGCCTAAATTACATTAATAATAAGCTAGTAATATTGCAATAGGAAATGGATGGCAAACTGATAACAGGCTCATAGTTAGTGTCTTAACTTTCAGTACAGCAGCATTCACCCCTTATGGGAGTAGAACCAACAACCTTCTGCATTAAAAGCAAGTACACAACATTTTGTGCTACTAGCAATGTGAGCCGACTTAGCATAATCAGCACTAAACTTCTCTTCCCCTGCAGCTCTCAGTTCCTTGTAAAATCTACGCAATACTCAACTACATCTCAACTTCGCAGCACAAGAAGTTTGGAAAAAGCCAAATTTATTGGGGTGGGTCAAAAGGGAAAAAAACAGGAACACATTAAACATTGCTTGTATAATCTTGGAAAGCTGCTAGAATAAAATGCTGTGTTACCATCATACATTTTACTGCCAAGGTCACTGTGCAAAATAGTCAGAACAACATACCACTATGCCAAATCACCTGCTTTGTGAAAGAGAGGAAGACTGAAACTTAAATGGTTATCATTTAATGAATTCAGTTCTCACCATAGCTGTCAACCTCTTAGCACAAAACACCTGGACAAACCCAGTAATGAGGGAATACAGCCCTCAAACATATTCAGTGAATTCAGTTCTTGCCATAGCTGTCAACCTTAGCACAAAAAACCTGGACAAAGCCAATAACAGGGTATTACAGTCCCAAAAATAAGGACAAATTTCAAATAGTCATAAACTTAAAAAAAATGCTATAAAAAGGTTGTGTTAGTATATATTTATTGCTAGAATAAAAAGTTGTTTTACTATGTCACAAACACAGGGATAAGATGCAGACTCCACACAGAAGGCACCCCAGCCAAGAATCAAACCAGAAAACCTACAGCTGTGAGGCAACAATATTGCCACTGCACCATCAAATATGTAAGGAAGCAAACATTCAGAAACCTGAAGTCTGAAATTTAAATGCCTGTCAATTTGTTAATCAGGACAGTCTGACTTGGAACAAAAAAAAACACAATTCTCAGCAGAGGCCCAGGAAAAAATAATGCAGACATGTCTTTGTAACATGGGAGGACACAAAAGCAAACCCACACAAACACAGGGAGAAGATACAGACCCCCCCAGGAAAAAATAATGCAGACATGTCTTTGTAACATGGGAGGACACAAAAGCAAACCCAGACAAACAAAGGGAGAAGATACAGACCCCCCCACAAAGAAGGCACCCCAGCCAAGAACCAAACCCAAGAACCTACAGCTGTGAGGCATCAATGCTACGTTGCTACCACTGCACCATCAAATTTCAAGCATTGCAATATTTAAAAACCACAGATACGATACAGATATTGAACAGATCAAATATGAGGCAAAAATCTGCAATTTTTTTACAAATGGTGGTGGGTAGGGAATTCAGGTCTTTAACACCTGCATACAAGGTACAGGGTTCAAGCCTGAGGTATTCCCTACCACACCACCATGAGTAATCACACCAGTACATCCCACCTGGGGCATTTACACACACACACACACACACTCTTCATATTACTCACCAACCCTCCATGAAGTGAGACCAACAGTTTACAAATGTGTATACCATGAAGTGAGACCAACAGTTTACAAATGTGTATACCAAATCAGCCAGCACAAAATCAGATATACTGTAGTGTTGCATAAGTCACTGTAGTATACAAACAGAAAAACTTAATGATAGTTCTAACCATACTCCCCTGTGTAAGCTTTTCCTGACAACAAGCTAAGATTTTGAAAAGTAGTGATGTAGTTACTCTGCCATTTCTGATTGACCATCTTCTCTGATTTAAATAGAGATCATTACTCCAATCTGTTATAATATTAGTTGCTTTAATGTGGATTCTGTCAGTAGAATATGTAACATCCGTAAATGTACATCAATGTCATGTGTGAGTGCAAACCCTATCAGCCTGATAATTATTTCATTTGTTCATTCTTATAGGTCCTTTAAATCTTTACACTCCCATATCATGTGGAGGTAATTGGCATGCAGAGTTCCACACCTCCAACATTTTTGGGTTGCTGGTTTATTATTTCTCCTACATTTATCTGCAGATAGTTAACATGTATGGAATAGCCTTATATACATACACACACACACACACACACACACACACACACACACACACACACACACACACACACACACACACACTCTCTTCATATTACTCACCAACCCTCCATGAAGTGAGACCAACATAACGTGTATTTCCTGCTCGGACCAACATAACGAATCCTCCCGCTCGGAAAGCATTTGGAGCTCCATTCCCATGAAGTGAGACCATCATAACGTGTATTTCCCGCTCGGGAATCCTCCTCCCACTCGGACCAACATAACGAATCCTCCTCCAGGAAAGCATTTGGAGCTCCATTCCGACTGGCTGCCTAAAGCGCACATGTGCGCTGAGCTCCATTCCGACTGGCTGCCTAAAGCGCGCTGACGTCATCGTGCAGTAAAGCGCGAAAAAAATGAAAAGTGAAAATTTAAAACACTACCCCCCCTTCTACATAAGTTGTACTGAAATCAGTACAGTGCGTATGCCTCCCGACGTCCCTGATTGTATGTGAGTGAAATCAGAGGTCAAAATTCATGATGGCTGCTTTCTTCTACTCTACTGAACAGTCAGAAGATGAAGGTTTACAAAACTGCTCGCGAGTGCTATTCTCGAGGTTGCCAGGTTCTGAAGTTGTCTCCTGAGAGATTCCAACGGGAAATTTGATGAAAGTAAGTGAGAACATCACATTTTGAATGTAGTAAGGCTCTGTGTAGTGTAGAGACAGCTCGAGGCATTCCACAAACCTTAGGAATCATAGCCTCAGTAATATCAGGCCAAAGGAAACCATTATAAGTCTATTTACAATACATATGAACCCCATATCATTCCATAAGCTATACAGTGTCAAAAGCACATAACAAAGCTACAAGAATATAACTGTTTCCCAAAAAAAAAAAAATAATATATATATATACTATATCATTCATCTACTACTATATCAAGGTATAAAATAGTGTATATATAAATCATTCACCTATTATTATATCTAGGCATAAAATACTGCATTTATAAATTATTTTGTATAATCAGCTGCTTATGCTTCATAGCATGTTAGTTGTTATAAAGTGTTTAGACTGTCTCAGTTTTATGATGCTAAGCAGTTATATCTGAACAGCACTAAACATAGCAATATTTCTGAATAGATTAAAGAGAAGAAAAGAAAAAAATAACATATTTTTTTGGTAAAATTAAATGACTTACAACACATTACTAACCTCTGATCTCACAGAGTGAGATTAGAAAAGCAACAAATATAATGTGTATCAGATTACTTGTTCCTTAGGGAGAGAAATTATTAGTATAACAAGTAGCATATTTTGAGGACTTGAGAAGCTTTGTGGTGATCTTATGTTATTTGTGAATTACTTAAGGGAACAAGGATGTTTACACAAAATAATCAGACTGCTGTGAAGTAAGTAATTTACTTTTTTGTCTCTTTTGTTTATCTGTTGACTTCCAAGTTGTGCCAGATGCCAGTCGTTTTAACGAAGGACTAGCCCATTCCATTTCTTCTATCTTGTCCAATATTTTATGTTTTTTTAATATAAGCCAAGCAGTGTCTAAATCCTCAAACATCTTAGGACCATCAAGTAAGAAGATTTTTAGTGTGGCAGGGAACAAAAGATGAGTTTTCAGTTGTGTCTTTTTTAGTTCTCTTATCAGTGGCAAGAGGGTTTTCCTTTCAGATATCACCAGAGTGGAGTAATCACTATCAAAGTGCATTATCAAAGTGACTTTTATAGGTGCTTTTGCCCATGCAGATTTTAACAGCATCTCTTTATCATATGAAAATATAAATTTTACTATAACTGATCTAGGAATTTTCTTGTTAGTGGCAGAGGATGATAGAGATCTAGGGGCTCTTTCTTTACCAAAAGAAAATGTCTCAGATAAATCTAAAGTTTTTGGTAGCCAAGTGTTCAAAAAAGTTATAATATTATTACCTTCTATGCCCTCTGGCAGCCCAAAAATTCTTATGTTATTACGTTGAGATCTGTTTCCCAAATCATCCAATTTAGACTGAAGATGAGTGTTTTGTTTGAGTAGAAATTCAATGTTCATTTCCCCTTCTTTAATTCTACTGTCCATGTCATAGAGAGCATCCTCTATACCTGAAATCTGTGTTTTTTTTGCTGTTGTAAGTCTTCATGTAATATATCCATTTGTTTGGCAGTTGTTTCTTTGAAGTTGTCTATTTTAGAATCAGTTCTGTCTATTTTAGTTGTTAGTTCCTGCATATTTAGTAGTAATGTCTAGAGTTCTTTCTTAAGGGTAGAATCCTGGTTGTTAGCTTTACTGTAGCTCATTCTGAGGAGTGGAGATGAGTGAGAAATTTCCCAAGAAGATTTCTGACAGAAAAATCAGTCAAGTTTTCTTTCTTTCTTGGATATTATTGTAGAAAATGATATTCCAAATGATTTTATGAAAAAATATACTCCATTAGATGAGTTTTGATAATAAATTTCCCTGTTTATGATATTGTCATGGTGGAGCTAAAGAAATCTGTTGCTATCCTGTGTTCATCCTTGGCCATGCCCCCCTGAGTGTAGAGTTATTGAATGTCAAGCATGGCAAACTCTTCTCAGATGTTAGAAAATAAACCTCCTGCATTCCAACTGCAGCAGAGAGTGACGATAGGGAGGATCTAATACAAGCAATCTTAGCTGATAAGAATAAAGATGTAAATTCACATATTTCAGAAGAAAGGGACTACCTAGTGTCCAGTACCATGAATTAGAAAGTTGGTCCACAACTCGGAACAAGACACCAGGGTGATTAGCAGGCTCAGATATCTGTTTGGATATAAAAGTATATTTTAGCTGACAAATATTGGAATGATAATCTGTGTAGTGGCTGCCAAGGGCTAATTTGTCTTCAAGCATTTTCACTCCAATTTCCAGTCAGTTCTCCTTAAAATTTGTAAAGAATGGTCAAACCATGGCTTATGGGGGCTAAGCTGACAAAATGCTTCTGAGTGGGAACAAGGGTGTCTATTACTTGGCTAAGTTTTGTGTAAAAGGCACTGTCGAGAGTATCCAAGTCAGTAGAGATCCAGAAGAGAAAATTAGAAATAAGTGCAATGAAACACTCAGGAGAAACATACAACTGAAATCAGGAGCAGATTTAGTAACTGATGAAGAGAACCTGAATAGACATTGATCTGACTGATAATAGAAATGCCAGATGTAAAGATGAGATCAACAGTATGACATGATTGAAGGGAGGAAACATTAACTTGTTGAGAAAATCAAAAGCTATTCATAATGCATAAAACCTCATGAACAAATGATAAAGATAGATTGTCTAACCCGATATTAAAATCAACCACTATTAACCAACAGAGATGGGCACGAACATGGGCTAGAACAAAGTCAGAGAATTCTTTTAAAAATGTTCTTGAGTTACCAGGAGGATGACAGAGTAAGAGGCAGCCAAAGGAAGAGCAAAGTGCAAAAGCATATTCAAAGGTCAAAAAGAAGCCACTTTTAATATTTGAGAATAAACGTGAGGAGCAATGGATAATAGCCATACCACCCCCAATATGTGGATCTATATTACATGATCAAAGTTTCAAAACTTCGAATCTGATATGGTCGATACCATATGAAACTTTGAAAATGTAATAAAAACACAACAACTTACACAAATAAACCATTTAAATGCACTAAGAAGGTGGACAAGCCTCCCCAGACCCCCCCATACCAACCGCTACTTAAATATACCAACTCTGAGATCGCACTACACTGCAGAAAAGGGAAAGCTTCCCTTTTTGTGCTGTACGGAAATCTCCGTTAAAAGATTTGAAGTTTCAAAACTTTGATCATATGATGTCAACCATATCAGATTCGAAGTTTTGAAATTTCGATCTTCTGATATAGACCCTAATATGTGTGGGTCTAAAAAAATAAAAAATAGAATATCAGGTAGGAATAAGTGCAACTATGTTTCAGTAATTCAAGAAATTGTGTTGCACTGATAATAGCAAATAAGGGAGTTGTCTTACTGCAAACAGAATGAGCATTACAATATGAGACTTGAACATTCTTGGATTGTACAGTACTAGAGCCAAGCTGCTCCACTGGAGTGGTGGGTACTAGACCTTTAGTCAGATGTCTTCCTTATTGAATTATGATCCCTAATAAGGAGAGGAACTGCACGAGCCCCAGATAGCGTAGATAGCCTAAGAGGGTAGTCATAATAATCACCCAAGTATCTTTTAGTAATACCAAAAGTAGAGCAGTACTCAATAGTCAGAGAGTAATAAACAAAACGTCATGTTAAAACATAATAAAATCAGTAATACTTCCAGTAGAAAATAGTACAATGTAGCTATAAACAAATAAGATAAGGCAGGTAATAACTTAAAACAGTGAATAGAAAAAAAAGCAATTAAATGGACTCTAAATAGTCCAGGAAAATGCAAACAATGTTTGAAAAAGAGACACAAATAATAACTCTCTCTGACTAAATATTTCAGTTGTTTCTTTTTAAACATAAAACACTCAACAAATATCCAGGGGAAATCCAGGACACAGTCAGTTTTAAGTTTCTAGTAAAATTAGATTAAAAATTAAATCTAATCAGTAAGACTTCCCAGTCCCTCCACACAGCTATGGCAAGGAGATTCACAACAGCTAAGAAACACCAGTGGCAATCCTATGATGAAAACAGAAGCAAAACTCCCACATTGATCTAGTCCACTGAGGCAAGCCTCGAATAGTCACCACAAATCCACAGCAAGCCATGATACCACAGGATACAACTGTGGGTAAATATAAATCACAAGGCTGCACAAATCAGAGAGACACTGATAGTTGAAGGATGCTTCCTCACAGGGCAAAAGTCCAAAAGCAGATGCTGATGCCATTGCACTGACAATCAAGGCCTACTACGACTGCCTCACTCTAGAGGCCAGGACCAGGAAGAAGCCAGTGCCTAGTATACACAGTAGCAGTCTTTCAAAGGCTACCACTCGCTGTTTGCCAATCAGGGGTTGCCAACACCATGGGAATTCAGGCACCAAGAAGGAGAATAGCCTTATAATCCTGGGAATACTCATGCCAAATGCAGAAGCCATCCTAAATCCTTGCAAATCCAACTAAAAACTCTGAAGTCCTCAAAAGTTGTCGGAAGTAGCATGACACAGCAGAATTCAATGAGAACAAAAGAAGTCGTAATAACACTAACAACTGAAATACTGACAAATCCTCCTGAGAGCTCCTACGTCCTCTGAAGGGAAGCACTGCCAAATGCAACGTGACACACTGAGAGCACAAGAACTCACAACAGCAGCAATAATGGAAGCCAACCTGTTGTCACCTTTAGTATGGGGGGGGGTTGATATGGGCAAGGGGCTGTGGAAGAATAAGTCAAGTTGTTGTGTATTTCGGCTTTTCCCGGTTAGGGGTCGCCACAGCAGAACTCCGGTCCGTTAATGATTGGCAGTAGATTTTTTTACGTGCCAAGTTGCCAGCTTTGACGCACAACCTTCACCGAAGGTATGCCCATTCACGCATGTCTCCACACAGAAGATGCTCTAGCTGAGAATCGAACAGGACAACATCATACTGTGAGGTGACAACGCTACAACAGCACCACCACCGCAGTATGGAAGAATAAGTCAAGTAATACGATGATAAAATTATACCACAGCACGTTGGTAAAAACTCATCTTAGGCAATTAGGTTTGGCATAATAGCAAAATAAGTTAAGTCACTAAGCTTAATTTCTATTTACACCCCTTTTTCCTTGGTTTTGTCCATGTCTCCTTTGGATATCAGGATTCTATGCCGTGGTTTTGATTGGACGAGTTATGTGGGGCGTATATCTTCTGTTTCGTGATGCTAATTTCTTCTTCATGTCTGATGCCCTATTTAGTTGTAATCTTAAGTGTGTCATGTTTAAGGAACACAGTCTTGCTTACCTGCAATTCTATCAACAACATCAACAGGGATGGAGCTTCCTCTTGATGCTTTTAGTGGGCCAGCTTAGAGCTCTCTCATTGTTTGGGTTTCCATTCTACCAGTAGGCTGCTTACTTATGTGGTTTATGGTAGGGTATGCTGTTTGATGGTCATGGCCTTGGCTTGTTCCACTCTTATATTTTGCAGTTATGTCCTTGTGTATGGTCAGGTAACCATTAGCGTCCCAGGCTGAGTATTGGACTAGTAATCATTTTGTTTGCTTTCATACCATATATTGATCCCAAGCCAAATTATTTTTTTCCTTTGGTCAGAAGCATCAGCTAAAACTCACAACAAAGGGTTCAGAGTTTTCTCCAGAAATGTTCCATGCCAGTTGCTGCATCTTTCCTTACTGTCTGTCCATTAGGCAGGTGGGGGTGGTGCTGAGGGTGTGCGTCTGAGCTGGTTTGGCTATTAATATACCATTTCAATCTTAGACATCATGCTAGCTATTCTGATCACTAGAAGTTGGATCATTACCTGAATGTTGCTGGGTTCTATTCCAGGCACAGATCTTTTATATTAAAGGCTGTTTTATAACTCAAAATAAAATAATAGAGTTATGACATGATTTAAATTTTTTATGTCAGTAATAGTGGTGACTTCAATTGTATCTTGAGGGGACTATTCTGTATATGCTCAGGGAGTGTTCAGTTAGGTATAAGCTAATTATATTTCCTCTCTTCTCCAAGGTAAATGGATATATAATAAATAAAGGAATGAAGAATAGGCATTTATCTATATAATGCATGAAAGGAGTATTCCACAGCAGATAACTGATTAATACATATAATATATATATATATATATATATATATATATATATATATATATATATATGAAACATTTAAAATTGGGATTGAATATAGAGTAGAGAGTTTTTGTAGGCCCGAACATTTTCCCTTTTGGCATTGGTTTTCTTACTTGCTGTGGGAGTTTTCTATTGTTTAGTTTCATGCATTGTACTTATTTTTTGGGTTTCTTTATGGTTCAAGCAAGTCAGAGGTCTGTCTATACCTTTTCCTAAATCATTTTTTCCTTTTTCATTAAATTGGTACATTTTGGATTAGATGTCAGATTTTTGGCTGTTGGTTTCAATCAGCCTTATTACTACTATTTTTTTTCTCTTCAAGTGACATTGCAGTCATAGACAAGCTGAAGGCCCAATGAAATGAGACTGCTCTGCAGGCCAGCTCCTTTTTTGAGGAGGCTACTGGGGAAGGTTCTCATTAGGTGGGCACTGCAGGCCCATCCACTACTGAGAGGGTGCACCAAGTAGTCCAGAGATGTCCAGACCAAATGATTTTAGATCCTCTAGAAAACCATTCTGAAGGAATTGGAAGGGTACTTCAGAGGTGTCATCCTTATAACTGCAGGTGGTCCTGGAATCTGTATATTTAGAGGTAGTCAATCAGGGTAATGTAGTCTCAGTGGTACTAGCATGGGAAACTTTGGTACAGGGGCAATAGGAAAAGGAATACAAGGCAGTATTTTTAAAGACACTGCCTGAAGATAGCAGGGCTAAGTTGGTTGATTGGGTCATAGAGAAGGGCATTGTTTCCCTCCCATAGTAAAGACCCCACATGTAGGTCTGCAAGGGAGGCAGGGCTATCCACATGTGACTTTTCCATGGCACAGCATTCAGTCTCCATTCTACAACTATTAGCCACCCAGACTGCAAAGATTAATGTAGGGAGGGACAGTTAACAGTTCCTCCTTATCTCATCGATCTGCCTGACTTGACATCACATATCCTTCCTGCAGTTATAGGAATAAATTCTCAGAGACAATTTTGTTGATATTCTTATTTAATTGATCCAGATGGAGTATAGCACATTATGAAAACTATTACCAGGAAGGCAAAAGATCTGATGACTTTCCCAGCAGCCATTGGATAGAAACAGTCCAGGAGAGTCAAGATTTGTAGCTGGGACAATTGGATGCTCAGCTATTTTACTGCAATCTGGATAGAAAATGATCAATTGCAAGCGTGTCTCTCATTACATACCATCTTACTATCAGGGAAGCTAAGCCTTTTAGAGGCAGTATGTCTTTCTTCTAGTACAATCAGAAGTTCAAAAAATTGAAAGCAGTCAATAATGCAGTGGGAAGAGCATCACCCATAAACATGGCTGAATGACATGACAGGCAGACATACGTAGGTCTATTTCCCTAGCTGGTCCTGAGAATACCAGAGGGAAACAGAGGGCTTGCTGGGCTTACAATAAGGGCCTATGATCTTGGCTGGTTTGTCATTTTGGTCAGATATGTGCTGTGTTATCAGTGGGAAAAACACCCCATGGTGAGGTGCTGGTCCAAGGATGGCCAGGTTCCCTCCAGCATGGTGGGGAGGTTGGATGAAAAGCACTCTGTTAGGTAACATGGAGGATCTGACTCAATACACCATTCTCATCAAAGGTAGAGGGGCCAAATTTTCACTGTCTTTTTTGCTAGAGTTATTGGAAGGTATTCTGTGGGCTTTTCAATGAAATCGTTGACACTTCCTTCAGCAAAGGAATGTGAACATTTAAACTTGGTCAAGGAGAAGGAAGCTGTGGCCAAGAATTTCATTCTCCTGGAGGACCTCAATAGGTCCCTTTGATGAGCCCAAGAAAAAGGAAGAGGAGTTTTGTTTGATTCATCATCCATTCTTTCCTCAAGGGAACTACATTAATGATGGCATCAATTGAGAGGAGCAGTGGCAGAATATGCTTCATTTAATGATGTCATCGCTATTATGATTTTTTTAACCCCTCATTGTGTAAATTGGATATCAAGGCACCTTTGTATTTACTTCTGATTCTGGAGGAGGACTGACATCTAATAGCAATGCTTGTTGAGAGAAAATGTCTTTTTTGGTCAGCCATGCCCATGTATTTTGTCATGGCCTGCACTATCTTTGAGAAATTCAGCATGGAGCTACAACAGTGTTGGCATCAAAGGAACCCCTGACAATCAGTGATTCACTATCTAGATGATTAAGTGATGGGTTTTGGTTTTGCCAGGAAGGGAGAAAGAAGGATTGGACATTTTCATCCCATTTTGTCAGAAGGTAGGCATGACAAGGTATTGAGTTCAGCCAAGTCCCTTATAGATGCAGAGGCTTCCTGTTTTTATTTGCCCCAGGAGAAGCTTGTTAAGATCAGCAGATACATAGAGAGATTTCTTAAGGCTATATATATGTCAGAATTAAAGAAGTTACTAAGCTGCTGGGGCCTCCTTTGGGCGGTGCAGTGGTGCAGCGACTAACATTGTCACCTTACAGCAAGAGGTTGTTTGGTTCAATTCTCAGCTGGGGGGTACTTCTGTGTGGAGTCTGTATGTCCTTCCTGTGTTCGTGTGGGTTTCTTCCGGGTACTCCAGTTTCCTCCCACATTACAAAGACATGCATCTGGAGTATTTCTCCCCGGGCTTCCTCTGAAAATTGACTCATTCCAAGTTGGACTTCCCTGGTAAACAAATATTACATAAATAAATAAACAAATAAATACATAAATAAAGTGTGGTCATCAGAAAAATCATCAGGTCAAGGTAACCATAAGAATGAAAGAAGGCCTTCATATTTAGTGCCATTTTTTAATGGGGTTTCATTCTGGCAAGGTAAATGTATTTCCTCTCAGGCCTTGAATCTTTTCACAGATGCTTCTGGTGGGTTGGGCATGGGGGCTTTGTGTAGGATATTAAAAACAAAAAAAGCCAAGCTATTCTTTTACCACAAAGTTTATTATGGATCTGGTACGTCAGCAGTTTGCCTTCTCAGGATAATTAACCAGTTTCACTATGTGCCTTAAATACAGGTAGGACACAGCTGATTCAATAAATTATACAATTAATTAATTAAACAAATAAACTTTTTTTAATTATTTACTATGTTGTTTAACTGATTTGTATCAGCACAGGATTCAGATATATAATAGACCAAAACCTGCATTAAACTGTTATATACACATACACATACACATATGTGTGTGTGTGTGTGTGTGTGTGTGTGTGTGTGTGTGTGTGTGTGTGTGTGTGTGTGTGTGTGGGTGTATATACATATATATATATATATATATATATATATATATATATATATATATATATATATACATATGCATATATACATATATACACATACATACATGCACATACAAAGATGCATATCTAATCCAATGTTATTACCTGCATAGAAGGACAAATTAATGTCTAAATTTAAACCTTTAGGAGATAATGTCTTATAATTTAATATCATTTTACTCTCTAATAAATTTAACTTATTGGCAAAATCACTGCCTCTAGGAATTAAAGGTTGAGCTAACACACTGAAAAAGGCATATATATATATATATATATATATATATATATATATATATATATATATATATATGTAGGGTTTACCTTTATTTTATTGAAAGCCATTATGTGCAACATATAAAACATCGAAAGTAAGCTGCAAAGAACCACAATGCCGATTCACCATGTGTTTGATGGCAAATAAGCAAATGCTTTTTTCCCATTCAAACACATGGATCAAATGTTGGAAATGGTTTTCCAGCAAACCATTTTCGACATTTGATCCTTTGATGTTGTCCGTATTTCGGCATTATGGTTCACGGAAACAACCGTTCGCAGAAATGCAATTCAGTCATTCAAAGGTAAACTATATATATATATATATATATATATATATATATATATATATATATATATCTACTTCATTACATCAACTTATCATAATGTCGACTTTCAAAAATAGTGAGACCACAGTGTCGAATCTTTAAAATCACAAACTTAAAAACTCCCGGAACATCGTATTTTCTGACCAGGAAAATTAACACTTGGCCAGCAGCAATAAAGTAACAATACGATGTTTCCGGAGTTCGTGATTTTAATGATTCAACACTGTGGTCTCGCTATTATGAAATTCGACATTATGGTAAGTCAACGGAATGAAGGGAATCCATATATATGTATATATATATATATATATATATATATATATATATATATATATATATATATATATATATATAATATATATATATCAGGTCTATAATAGACTTTGTGTAGGGACTGTTGCTTTTCAGCACCCTGGCCTGGGAAGTCAAGGAGGACATCATCTTCTTAAAGCTAATGCCTATCTGAGTGGCTTCTGTGATGTAGCAAGAATTGTTCTCCACTCAGAAGGTTATAGTTCATTCAGAAAATCTAGAGGTGCTCCAGGTTCTTATGAAGAAGTCATCCAAATCTATGAGGGAACAGTCCTTGCTCAGGGCATTAGTTTTGCACAATGTTCAAATTGACCTGTCTTTTTTAGGCAAGCACATCTCTGGCAAATGTAATACGTTCTCTGATTATCTCTCACTTACAGATCCATTTGTTTCTCAAATAGTTTCTATAGGCTTTAGAGAAGTCAATAGCTATCCCTGCACACCTGTGGCTGATTGGAGAAAATTGCCAATGTGATTGGTCAGTAAATTGTAGGCTGGCAGTACTACAAGGCTTATGGGTTTATCTTTTTAGAAGTTTTATTTCAGTATTCTCCCAAAAGTGGCACAGTGACCTAGCAGATAGCATTGTCACCACACAGCAAGAGATTCCCTAGTTCAATTCTCAGCTGGAGATCCTTCTGTGTTCGTCCTCGCTGTGTTCATGGGGGTTTCCTTCAGGTGATCTGGTTTCTTCCTACATTCCAAAGATATGCAGTAGGTGAACTGGACACACAAAATTGGCCATTCATATCAATGTACATGCAAGTTTGTATTGTAGAAGAACTACTGTGGCAGCGCTAGCCATTCAGTGGTGTAAGCCTTGTCTCCAGATGATTGTCACTGTTGAAGTGACACTCCAATCCCATGTGCAAAAATGGGAAGAAGGAGTTGTGGATGGATGGACAGACCTTTTCCCAAAAATAAATGGTTCCCATGGCTCATCACTATTATATAATTGGTGACATGCCATGGGACCTGTTATATAACCTCTGGATGCTGTTCTAAGTAAACTATAAGTAATTAAGTTTGAAACCTGAAGATTTCACATATTTACTGATATCTTGAATGGAGACAGAAAAGTTGGAAACAGTTATGACATTTTAAATGCTTTTGAAAGATGTACACTGCTTTGGTAAAAAATGACTGACACTTTAGTAATCAGACAGCTGGAAAAGTAGGGGGGTGGGCAGGCTGTGACAGCCTGGAGAGCAAGGACTTGAGTGGGTAGTCTCACTGCTCAAGTACTTTGTGAAGATGTGACACCTAGCATTTTGGTGGGCTGAGCTGATAAGGAAGGTGGTGGGGCATGCCACACAGCAACAAGACATCTTGTTTGGTGAAACTTGTTTAGGGGTTACATGACAAAGATGAAGTTGGAACACAGCTATGAATTTGATGAAAATGCATTTACTGGTTTGGTATGAATAATACTTGGGCACACTGGCTATCTGTGTTGTTGTGTTTTCTTGGGGGAAGCACTCTCTTAGACAAATAAGATTCATGCAGTTCTGCTTTTAGTCTTTGTTGAGGAACTGCAGCATTCAGTGCATGGAAGTTCTTCTGATGTCAGTCCATTTATTTATACTGTTGGGAGTATTTACATCAAACCCTAAACAGCATCTTATATATAATGATAAGAGTAAGTGTAACAATGTTACAAATTAAAGAGAATATGTTTCCATTTAGTTTAATTGTAACTCAGCTTTTCTCTCTTTTTTATACACAGAATTGTTTATGTCAGCATGCATACAGTCATGACCCTGTCTGATTTTCTGTTTATGTACTTTGTTTTTTGGTCTGGGCCATGCCAGAAAATGGTCTTTGGACCAGAGTACTTGCTCAGTTAACAAATGCAAAATAATTAATACAAATCCCTGTCAAATTTATCAAACACTACTCTATCCCCCCCAACTACATTCAGTATAGCTAACTGTCAGACCAGTTAGGTGTATTGGATTTAAATAATAACATAACTGAATGGGTATCCACATAGCACATTTTGTTTCAATGGCTTCATTTGTTTCATTGTATTTTAGCACATACTATATTGCAAAAGGACCAGGATGCTTATGTTTTTCTATACTAATGCTTCAGGTATGGTTCTCATGATGCTTTCAAACTGTAATACCATTACCACTACATTGTTCTTTTTATTATGCAACTACATCATGGATGAAAAAAGTGATACAGTGGTCTGATCCACTTACAGATAACCTAAATAATACAAGTGAAATATCTAAAGCTATCTGTCTGTCTATCTGTCTATCTATACACATATAGGTCTTTGTGATAAGATAGAAAGTTCAAAAGACTGAAATACAAAATATCGAAAACTCAAATTATTAAAAATGGGAATTCATCCTTTCTCCACTGCTGTGTGATCGCAGAGTTGGTATATATAATTATCAGGGGGTGTGGGGGTGCAGGAGTGCTTGCCACCCCCTCTGCATTAAAATGTTTATAGTATTTTGAGTTTTCGATATTTTGGTTTTCAGTCTTTTGAACTTTCGATCTCATAACATATATATTTGTATATTCACAACTTTCTTTCAAAGAGAGCAGTTTTTATCCTTTTACATAAGATCAGGTACAACATTTTGTGAAGTAGAAATCACTGTACATACTTTCTTTTCTCATGCACACCATTCCACTCACTATTACAAAAAATTAGAAAGAGGTACTCTACTAAAAATCATGAAAGTTGTCTTTCTCACTGCCTAACACCAGTGTCTCTTTGTTACAAACACTAATTTCTTCTTTGTAATACTTTCAATGCAGCTTTTTTACTATATTGGTCATAGTTATATATTGATATAGTGTCTCATGTAACACTCTGTTGAAAGCTTTACTGCATGACAGGCAACTGCATATACCTTTCTTACTTAAAGTACACTACCAACTAGTTTGTCACTGTTACTACATTAGCAATTCATTTATTTGCTCTTGTCTGGTGTCTACAGTACATTTTGCAAACAAAGGTAATATTTTATATTATATTATGTATAGTCTGCCAAATTATAAGATACTTCTCTACCATATTAACATAACTCTCAATCCCCTATTAACAGAATGCAGAACACTACCTCCAGGCTCTCATAATGTGGAACAAATGGACTATCTGTGGAACACTTACAAAGAGCTTAATAACAACTTCAACTAGTAAGCTTGGAGGATGGTTAATATGTCTTGCTTTATATTCATAAAGCATTATTATAATGAATTAATATTATTCAGTATTACTTAATAATGGTATTAGTTAAAGAAAAAAATGTAACACTGAATGTGTCACAGACCCTTTCCATGTGAAACTGTGGCAGAACATTAACATTTTAGGACACAAAATGAGAAATGATCCTCATAATGAGTTACACTTGAGGGGCATGCATATGAGGAATCCATGTTAAAGCGAACATAGAAGTCATGCCTGCATAGATTTACAGTCAGTAATTTGAGTTATATTCTGGTTTGGAACACATGGACGACCGATATAACCTGCCACTAAACTTAGCTAAACATTAAATTATTTCCATAAAAGCTCTGAAAACTTACAAGTCAATGACTTCGTTTTAGTTCTCCCTTAGAAGTATAAACCTGCAGTCAACTGAAGTGATATTATAAAGACACTCTGGATAAAAAAGTATTCAGCTTCCTTAACTAAAACAAAAAGGAATGGCTTACTGTGTAGTGCTCATGAATCCAGCCTTGCTTGTGTTACCTTTAATTTATGTTCATAAGATTTTAAAAGTATTAAAATCTGTATTCAGTTAATATACATCCTTGTTTAATATTTTAACAATATAAATCACCAGAATATAAATGTATGAAAGGATTCACAGTTTTCTAATAAAAAACATTATTTGTACATTATTAAAGGTATGTTAAGAAGAAACATGTTCTGTTTTTATTTGCTTCTGTGCTCATTTAGAAACACATCACACCCATATACATGCACACCACAGTGCATTAGTAAAACTATAAAATTATTTTTTTAATGTAAATAAATCATATATGTTTTCCAAATATACAGTTATTAAGTTTATGAAAGCTGGAGGCATACTTCAGTGGCACTTTGGGATCTGTGCAGGGCTAGCATGCATTTTGCCTGCTATGCATTACAGGATATCAGTTTTCAGTGAAGCTATTCTTGTTATGCAGGCTATGATATGATCATGTGCATACTTACTTTTAACCTAGCCATAGATATTAAAGGCACTTATTAACCACAACAATGAGCACCACATAATATTTTGAAAATCGTTCTGTATAATTAGAAATCATGCCATTACCTTTATTTATTTTCTGGTTATAGAATGAGTTTTTGAATGTTTTGTGGTATAGGGGTTCTTCCCATGCATAACTGTTCTTCCAGTATCAAATACGCACACACACACACACACACACACACACACACACACACACACACACACACACACACACACACACACACTTTTATTTTCTTAAATAGCTATCTTTTTTATCTATCCTTTTTACTTACTCTCTGTCTGGTCTATAGCTTTCCTTTTCTCATTTTCATGCTGTTTTAGTTAATACGGCTTAACCTAGAAAAAGGTGGAGTGCTAGCATAACACATGCCTGTTATCACTTATAACATGAAAATTGATAATAAGTATTTGCATTGATGCAATTAAACAAGTGCAAAATGTGTAGCGTGCAATCATATTATGATACCTCTGAGAATTCAAGGATTACTCTGTCACCAGTATGGTAGAAACATACCTAAGCCCATAGTTAGCTTATTTGATTGTTGACATGAAATGCCCTTTTTATTTCATGTTACATTATCTGCTTTATTCTGTGGAACAATTCTAAAATATTAGACACAATTTAATTAAATTTAAAACTAGCTAATTATTCCCATAGCGGGAATTGGTAGGTCATTTCCTAACTTGATAAAATGGCTGTCAGTGTCATTCATTTGCAAATTTCATTGTTAAGTACCTCATTTCATCCTTTTATCCCATTAAGGGAGGGCAGTTATCACTGATGCAGCACTGAAGCAAAATATATATGGATGCTAATGACCACCATCAGAGCTGTTCAAGCACCAGCCTCAGGGGAATGCTGGGTAACATGTGACTGACCATAATAATCATAGTACTTGCTCTATCATCTCTGATCTGAGCTAGAAAGAAAAAACACAATCCATCACATTTGCTGTGATTATTAAAGAATATACAGCAGACAATGTGAGGCTGCAGCTAATGAAAATGCACAGCAATGCATATATTAGGACTTAGTTATCTGAGTCTGTCAGGTAACAACAAAATATGCCCTCCTTTTGTCATTATTATTTTCATTATGACTGTGGATTCTATGTATAATTGTATTTGTGAGTGTGCATTAGTCACGTCCTTTGAGACTTCCTCTTTATTTGTACACTGCGCCTTTTTGAATATTATGAGTGTTTCAGCTTTTCTTTTTAAACTAGTCATGAGAAGAGTAACATGGTGCCTGAAATCCCACTACAGGAAGCAGAGGCATGAACCTTCAAGATGTATTACAGATGAATTGTCACTGCATAAATATGAACAGAGTACCTTAACCAACAAATAAGCAGCCTAGTAATGAGAACAGCAACTGTTACAGAATCAGGTACTTCCTCACATTAAGGCTAGCACCAAGCAGTGCAAAACAAAACAGATTGCAATAATGATCTAGAAGTAATAGTAATAACATAGAAACAGCAAAACATTTTTTCTCTCTCTCCAGTACATTCAATTTTGCTTGCTGTAGTTAAAATAGAACTCTAGTACCAAGCTATCCAGAAGCCTCAATGCAGAATTGCTACTGTTGATCATTTTCAGCTATAGTGTATTAGAAGTACTGTCTATTTAGTGGTGGTACAGCGGTTGCATTGTTGCCTCACAGCAAGAAGTTCTCCCGCTCGATTCTCAGCTAGTGTGCGGGGAGTGCCTTACTGTGTGGAGTCTGCATGTCCTCCCTGCGGTCGAGTGGCCTCTGAAAGACATGCGTGAATGGGCGTGCCTTCGCTGAAGGTTGGGTATCGGGCTGGCAACTCGACACCATAAAAATCGACTGCCAATCATTGGCAGACCGGAGTTCCGCTGTGGCGACCCCTAACTGGGAAAAGCCGAAAAGACAGTGTATTGGAAGTTCTCTGTTATAAAACACTGATATTGGTATTTGGATGCACAGTACACTAGCCATAAAGTACCTAATTCTCCTCTGGCATATGACATAGTACACCTTCTAAGATGTCCTCCAACCATTTTTTTCAAAACAGGTGGAGGGAATTATTCATTCTAGTACTTGTGTCCTATGGGGGAATACATGGGAAACAAGAGACAGAAGTGCTGATACTTTCGGAGGTTTTTCTAAAACTCTTCTTAACTCTGCAGAAAAAAATGTGATACTGTATCTGAAAGAGTTTTTATCATACAAAATAAAAAATGAGAAAGAAACTTCTATAAGAATGATAATTCATTTTGGTAGAAACATGAACAAAGTTAGTGGTTTGTCCTCCAAAACTTTACATTTTAGTAAGATGTGCTCAATTTTACATTTCTACAGAATGTCCAAATGTCACAGTAACCATCTTTTCTGTCTCTAAGACCACCAATGATGACCACTACCAAAGTATTAAATTATGGAAGGAAGTTTTACTACAGAAGAAAAGTTCCTTTTACTTCTGATATAAACCTTTGGATCATTTTTGTCTTAATCACAAAAATTCACTTTGTACCAAGTTACTGTCAAATCTAAACCTTCCACTAATTAAACTCAACAGAAATGGCCTAGATACTGAAACAGAAGCAGTTCTATGTGAGATACCTTTATAGCTGAGGAACAGGTCCAAAAAAGGGGCATGAACAATCCAGGATGTGGAAAATGATAAAAGCAGTGATGTTTAAACAGCTAATGGTTGTTGAATTCACTAGCTCTGGACATTATTGTGTTTAAGCTTTAAAGAAAGACCTTAATGAGAGTTATTGTGAGAATGAGATCCACATGGTTTCAGAGAACATGACCATGGAAGAGAAGCAGAAAGTTTTACAAATACTGGATCTACACAGTAGCAATACTACACTGCAGATGGTACTCCTAGTACAAGACGTTTGATCCTAACTATTCCAGAAGGTAATGTTTTCTGATACCAAAGTGACCATTTCCCCTCTCTTATTTGAAAAGGTTGAATAAAAAGAATAAATTATATGTATCTTAAAAACTCAACTTACTTGAACATGCAAGCTGGGCGGAAAGAAACACAGCTTACAGTCTAAAAACATTGTATTAAATTTATTTCCATCTACTTGCCAGGATACTCTAAATAGACATAATGCTCCACATGAACTTTAAAGTAGAAAACAAAACACAATAAAACAATAAAATTAAAAATGGAATTAAGATATCATTTGACACTCACAACATAAATGCTCCAAGAAAGAAAAACATATAATTAAATCTTCTGAGAAAATGGAATAAACAGGTAATCTAGTCAGTTGATCATACAAACTATAAGCAGAACTTTTGGTACAAAGTTTAAAAGGTGAAGATTAACCAATGAAGTATTTACATAGTAGAGAAGTACACAAGTGCATACTATATGCATTATCAGAAACAGTCACTAGTAAGTCACCTCATCACTGGCATTATTACTTCTGTGTTGGTCCTCTGTTTCAGTTGAGAATTTACTGAACCTAGTATGATGCACCTCACACATGTACTGCCATGCCTCATAGATACCACAACTTCATCCTGGCAACTTGCCAAGTGACAAGTCCGGATCTGCACAGTCAGCACTTTTGCAATATATTTTATCTCCCATACCAGACCTTTCATTATTGGGATAACAGTTGATCTGTATTAATTTCCAAATGCTGGACTTAAACATTCATCTTCAGCAAATGTTTATTTGAGCCATGCAGTGCTGAAATATGTCCTCTGACTGTGGTATGTTAATTGCAGTGGCACTCTGCAATTTGAATTTGCTGACTTTTTTTCTTTTCTTTTTTTTTTTTAAATTTTAATCAGAGCTCATTAGTCAAAACGACATGGATAAAAGAGAATTAAAACAGAAACCATCTTTTCCCTCTAAGGGTAGTGGATTCATCCTTTTATCCATCATCCAATGCAAGCATGATCTGTATTCATATACAGTTTATAGTAATTCAGAATTTCCACATTTTTGTGATAAATGTTGTTTTGGGTAGCTGTGAATAAAGAATTGAGATTTGTTGACCTTGGCTGTCAGCAATATTGTAAATGCTAGTTTAAAACCAAATGCGATTTTTGTTTTTGTTTACCAACCCTGTTAATAAAATACAGCTTAAGAGAAGACACAAGTAAATGAAATAGCAATCACAGAGGCAGAAATTATTTAATATGAAGTTAAGTGTTTATCAAAATTTGTTATGAATGGTCAATAAATGGCAGCATAATCAGGCTCAAAGGAGAATGCAGCAATATTAAATTAATGATAAGCAATACCAAACTGCTGAGTTCGAATAAATATATCTGATGGCAAATATAACAATAAGACATTCAATATATAAGCTAAAAAATAGTGGTGATTCTCCTAAAAATCAACATTTGTTAGCTATAATAACCAGTTTATGTAATAATTACTACACTTTAATTTGTATAGTTTGTTAAACTCGGTTGTTGTAGTTAACACCATTGAGGATAGATCATACAAGGTTCTAAAATACTGTTATGAATTACAAAGAAAAAACTGTGAAACCTAGCAAAGAATGAATATCTCACACAGATTTTCCTGCCTCGATCACCTCATTATCTTTTAGGCAACCGTGGCAGAAAAAATAAATCTGGGATGGGTATATGGAAAGACTGTCTGACAATTCATTTACATTTTGCTTTTTTTGTTTTTTGTCCTGGACTGGGATTTCATGTCTGTTGGGTATTTCCAGTCAGGAAGATCTGAAGAAAGAGAGTGAACATTCAATCATTCCCTAAATATACTCAGGAAAGTTGTTGTTCATAGCTTACTCATACACTTGACTATAACAGTGGGTGTAAAAGTAATGAAACATCTGTTTTTACCAGGGCTATACCATGTCCATTCAAAATGATATTTCATCAAGAAGAAATAAACTCATTTAGTGGTCTTTTTTAACCTTTTGAAAGAAGTTGGAAAAGTGAGAGTAGGAATGCAGACTGCAAAACTGATAGAATTGGACCTCACTGTAATTCAAGGATCAAGAGATATGTCTGAGATAACTGGTCAATCATCTTAGCATTGGTACTAGTAAGAAGATTAGAGCTGATCATTTCATAAACAATGGATTCCTGCATAGATTCCAATAGTTATTGGTATTTTTAATATGATTTAATAAAGGGAAAATGGAATAAATTGTCATTATTAAAGATGTTTTGATCTCCCAAAAATATCTTCAGTTACAGATTACACATGGAAATATTATTGATACATTTAAAAATGTATGCAGTTGTGCAAGCTACAACCAGAGTCAATGATTTATGATTATTAAAGAACAATTAAATATGTTGTAAGTTGAAATTCTGTGAATCATATCTGAGAGCGCTATGAATTTGTACAATATTTAAGTGTATATTAGCAAGATTAAAACAATAAGAATACAGAATAAAGCTGAATACAAATATAATTTAAGCAATCATAATTAGTTATATAAGCTTTCTGTCATTGTGTCTCTGTCATGCTTGAGCCCATTCATTCTGTAGGGGTGTGAATCTTTCCCAGATCCACTTCAATGAGATCCATCTGGCAAGAATCATTTAGGCAGCCATGAGGTTTGCTTGTGTCCTCACCAGCATCCTGGCAAAGAGGACATTTTTTTAACTTATTAGCTTAACTCCTTGCTGGATGGAGGAAGTGTAGCCTACATAACCACGGGATCACAACACATTCCTCTATGCCACAGCCTACTCCCATACACACAGTGCGGACCCCTGCTATTACACATAGCATTCAGGAATGAGCAATGCACTTTAGGAACTCAACAGACTCATTTTATCCATTACATATTCAATTATACTATTGGTCAGTTGCATAGCCATTTGGATTTTGTGTTGAAGTTTTCTCAGTTATCAACATATGCTGTACAGCTGTCACTATAGCTGAACAATACATTTGGGAGGTGTTATAATACTGCTGCATGTCTAATGCATACTAGTGCCTGCAGGAGGGAGTAGGGTGATGCAATGCTACAATGTGCATGACAGCTTTGTATGGCATACATGACAAAATATTACTTCAGCACTGTGTTGTATCAATGGCAGGGGATTCATTAAGCATGGTTCCAGTACAACACCTTGGACATCCTACTGATATTACACCACTGTGTTGTATCAGCATCTATGGGCATAGCTTTGATAAATACATGTGGCACAAAACTTAGCCATTCTTTGCCTGCAGTGCAGTCATTCTGCATGTGCACCATGCACTAGCTGTCTGCTCGGTATGTAGTAACATATCACTTCTGCAGCCCGAGTACAACTTTTCTCTGAAATGGGAGGATAACTTTCCATGCATTTCTCTACACAGTGGACTCATAAATGCTGAAAACTCTATTTGCATGTGGAACTGTTATTTCATTGAGGGTTACAGGGAGTTGCTATGAAAAGTTCAAATAATTTATATATCTGATGTAAATTGCAACAGATTACATCTGTAATTGATGGTACTTTTTTTCTTTCTTTTTTCTTTGTCTTTTACTTCTCATTATAATCAATGTCAATATGAAAAAAATACTCAACTCTCTGAAAAATAGAACATATGCTAAAAATCTTTTCCTTTCAATGACAGTAGGTTTCCATTATTTAGCCTGTATTATTAAAGAAAACCACATGCCAAATGCTGGCAGGTGATAAGTATTGAACCTTGATACCAGTAACAAATGTGTAAAGCTATTCTGTATAAGGCACTGCATTATCAGTGGTAGAAGAAAATTAAAAGTGCGCTCCAATAAACAACAAATTTAATATGTATTTACACATCAGAAAAACTATTAAAATAAGACTATAAAGAACTAAATTTTCAAATACTATACAAGCTAACAATGGCAGATCTTATCTTGCCAAGCAAGCATGATTCAACTGTATCCAGACTTCTGTGTTTCTCTTCACAATAGTGTGCCAAAGTAAGTGATAAAACTTTAGTTAAGAGGGTGTAAACACAATTTGCAAGCAATTAAGGAGCTCCTTTACAACAGCACACTGATGCAGTAGTAATTGTGTTTCTTGAAATGTTTAAGGTTAGATTTTAAATCTCACAAGGGAGCATAATTTACTCTATCAGTATAGTCAAAGTCACACATTTGGGATTTCAGGAAATATGTAACTTATATGCCTCTGTGCATCCCATTAAATCAGTTTAACTTGATCACAGCTGTACAGAGTGCTGTAGTATGGATTCATAGCTTTCTCTGGGCAAATGTTTATATTAAGACACAGGGTGTGCAGTAGCAAGTAACACCCCCAGTGTGAGATAGCCTGACATAATGGTAGCAAGTGACACCCCCAGTGTGACATAGCCTGACATTATAATGTCAGACCTCTTATTTTTTTAAGAAATGAATGTTTGTGTGGATCAAGTTATTCTTAAGAAAATGAGATAAAAATTAGCAGAATATCCACTGGGGACTTCTGCCCCTACCTGCACCCTCCAAAATGACTGTAAGGTACCAAAGAATGTGTATATCAGGGGGTGTGGGGGGGTGGCAGCCCCTTTGCTATATGTGTGCAACTGTCTTTCAATGACAGTAAGTCAGTAACACCCATCATTAGGGTTTCAAATTTTTTATAATTTTATCTTCTTAAATACTTAACTGATAGCCCCATTGGCATGTCAGTCAAGGTGGCACTGCCCACACCAGCACTGAGTATGACAGTGTATCGTAGAAGAAATGATTGCCCCTCTGTGAATCTTGGCCTTAGTCTTGCTCCCTCTACAAAAAGCCCAGCAAACAAAGATGCACCTTATGCTATGTCCTTCACAGCTATATGGTTCTATTTGTACTCTACAATGCTGTAATCATTTGATCAATCACTGTAAACATTATAAGAAAATGTGTCTCATTATAAAGCAGGTGGCTTTAACTGTTGCACCATAAGTAAAGTAAAACTCTGATACAATCAATTTATTTTCCTGTTTAAAACGTGGTGAAAATTCTGCAGGTAATATATATAAAAAGATCTGCACGAATTGTTTACACTTTGATCGAATGACTTAGTTTACATAAGGAAAAAATAAGTATATATACCTCTGGGTCTTATCAATGTAAAATATTACTTGCTTACTTAATTCTAAATACTATCTTACACTGACCTCTTAATGGCTTGAGATACATGTTTTATAAACAGCAATAAAATGCTCACTAGCATATGTCTCAACCTCTTAGCACAAGAAATCTGAAAAAAGCCAAAAATGATGGGACAGGGAATATTTTAAAAAATTCTCTTATAAACTTAGAAAGTTGCTAGAAGAAGAGGTTTTGTGCTAGCATGCATTTTCTAAGCAATATGAAGTCTGAAACTCAAATGACTATCATTATTTAGTGACTTCAATATACAATGACATGCCAAAAATACACAAATTTTATGAGGAACAGACTAAAAATATGAATCAAACATCTGGACATTCTGTGAAAATCTGGACAGTAGAGCCGCATGCTCACTAGTTCTCTGACTGAAGCTCAGAAAGCTCACTTGAAAATAAACGTGATTTTAGGTATACAAGATGAAAAGACAATCCTTCTTAGGGACAGTTTAGATTAATTTTTCCATTTATGTAGTTAGTTAACCAAGTAAATCCACTGTATTTAGGTAATTTAGACTGGGCATAAAAATGAATGTGTGAATTCTGATTCACACAGCAGCCTTATTCACACAGATGGCACTTCAACCAGTTGCACACCATTTCTGTATTGCATCTCTATGTGAATAATGACATCTGTCTTTCTACATTTATTGACTTCATTATTTGCTTTCTTGCTTGTTTGGGAATTCCAGTTGGAGAAAGCATTTTTAGCAGATCCATGTGCAGAAGAACACCGTGCTATTACTCTGACAACCATGCAGATTCACTCTATGCCTCATCCTAGAATGCCAGCATAAAAGCAATTCACTTCTTTGCTCTTCATCCCCATGCTATACACTCATAAGATTAGATTCCCAGAATGGAAGCTACTTCTTTCTATTACCACATTTCATACAATATGTTTGTGTTTGTTTCCACTATAGAATTGGCTACCATTTCCTGTATTTCTTTAGAGGTGCCAGTCTGTGCTTTTATACTCCCAGAATTTGCAGAAACATTCCCACCCCAAACACTGACACGATCTACAGTGGTCGACATTTTCATTACTTTGTACAGTCTCTGTTGCAGTTGCTTTGATTCTTGTGGTCACTGGTAGGAAATGAGAGGCAGTGAATCTGGCTAGTTCTACCCTGAGTTAAAGCAATCTCTTTTTTTCAGTACAGAGAGGTTCACACAGATCAGGCAAGACTATATTCTCCTAAATATCTACTAGAAAAATGTTTCACCTCAGCCGCTGCATTGCACCATTGTCTTTATCTTAGAAATTTGCTTTTCAAACATGTTTTATTATGATAATTTATTTTTTCAATCATATTTTATTGAAATGTTAATATATCTATCTATATCTCTATATCTCTATATCTAATATATATATATATATGTATATATATAAAATATCTGCACATGTATATCAAACAACCAATGCAATATAATCAGTTCTGAAGGCAAAAAAATCATGCATCAGCAAATTTAAACTAGGCAATATTCTAGAAAATTTAGCAGCTATTAACATGTATGAAAGATGAGAAATGATTAGTAGTTGCATATTTTAGAATCAGTCCCAATATCTCTATGATCCCATGACAGCTGAATTTGAGCAGCATACATTGTGCAGTTATGTCCATAAATTTTGAAATTTTTTCAGCAAACTAGCAAATGTGTTTGGTAATTTCCAGGATCCTACACCTTTTGTGATGAAAGAGTTCAATCCCCTGGTGGTAATTTCAGTCCTATCCATCAAATGACAAAAAAAAGCTTAAACCAGACAAATAACAAAAATACAATGAAATGGCTGTACTAATCTATGTTTGGTAATGGGATATTCAATATGCAGTTTGACTTCTTCCAGTATCAAGTTATAGTTTTAAGGACATCAATATAGTTATTCAAATAAACTAAAGCCTAGAACACTTTCACAAAATGTGTATTAAACCTGCTACTTTATTTGAACAAAATTCACTCATAGAAGAGAAATACTGGTCAGCTAAAAGAAGCTAACTTATGAGGACTAATGTAACTGTTACAGAGGATGATAAACTAAAGTCGTGAAACTGAAGGAATAAAAGGCACTTCAATGCATTTTTCAGAACATTTTCTCATCTAACTCCATATCTGACAGTGCTGTTCCCTGTGGCCAGCATCTAGATGTATGCATGTATGATGGAGCAAGAAGGAAGTCTAATTAAATCATGGTTCATAGATGGCTACTGCTAATAGGCTTACAGTCCAAGGGATCATTGAGGATCTTAGCCCAAATTCACAGTTGTCCCTAAGCAGTGTCTGGTTAAGTGACTTGCTCAAGGTCATTCAACAGACAAATGACAGCTGAATGATTCAAAACCTGTACCACATGAACTACAGATAACAACCTTTACCCTCTGTGCCAACTGCAAGACTGCTGCATTATATAATAATGTGTTTCCTTGTCAATCTGATGAATCAGGATGACATTTTTGTGAAAAAGGGAAGGCATATCCAACAAAATGGGGAACAATTTTGCTGCAGCATCCATTCATTCATCCATCCTCAGCCTCTTTTCCCATTTTTGCAGATGTGTTTCGGATGTACTTAAATTTAGTTTGAAATACTGATTTGTTTGAAACTAAGTGCTTGCTATATCAAGAACAGATATTAGTCTACCTTTTCCAAACACACAATGCAGCATTTTATCCTAAAGAAAGGGGAAGCCTGAATGAGAAACTCCTTTGTTGTTTATGATGATGTTTCAGTTATCCAATAAAGTTGGCACAGCTATAATCCAAAGTATTTAATTTTATGAAGAAGTCTTTGACATTCAAAGATTGGTTGAGACAGAATATTTAAAAGTTTGTTATGGGAGGGAAATGTTTTAATTTATCAATGGAAGTACCAAGTTCATTTTTTTTAATAAATGAAATCAATCCTAATACCTAATGACGATGGTTTGATTCATCTCTTATATGGTATGCTGAAATGAATAATAATAATTTCATAAGAAACATTACTAAGTAGAACTGGTACAAGTTTGCAGTTGTTATGCCCCCTTTGCTTTACAGGGCCATCAATTTATTTAGATTTATCTTATGCATCTTGTTACCCTTTAGAAAAGATGTAACCATGTGATGTATTGTTTTGAAGTCATTTGCTAGGATTTGAGAAAAAGTTTTATTTAGAGCTAAAATAATTAAAAAATATATACATTTTTATGTTGAACAGCTGCATTTCAGCTCATCTGTTTAAAATAATATTTTTAGTTTTAATTATAAGGTTTCTAAAATCTGTTAGATAAAATGATTTTAGTTTAGGCATGGATTTAATATTAAGACATTTTATTTCATTTAGAAATATAGTTAACAAGGAACAGAATGTTCAGTGTTCAGTATTACTGTTGGCCCCTAGAGGAAATAAAGTGGCATTTTCAAATATTTAATCTGAAGTTAGACATACTACTGTGATCCTTTATCAGATCAAGTAAAGACTGCAACCTAAGGACTGATTATGTGGACACATTAAGATGCCATCAGCAAAGGATGTTATCTTTATATAAAAAAATTGAAAATGTAATCCCCAGGATTCATGAAGCTTCGTGCAAGAATAAGACTATTCTTGCACGGAGTGGTTCATTTCTGTTTAGAATAGCAGCGCACCTTGCATATGTATGAAGGAGGACTACTGCCTGCACATATAACACACCCCCTTCACTCAAAAAGTGCCATACGGCACTTTGTGACACAGATGAGTGTTGTTATATAATATTAGACCCTGGCTCTATTATATAGTAAATGAGTATCCGCAGACACTGAAATGTAAGTAGCTAAAATTTCAGTGTCCGTAGACACTGAAAAAAACAAAACACAAACACCTAGAAGGCAGCAGCCTTCAAGTGCACACCCCCAAATGTATGCACTCTTGCCCTACATGCATGGAAGCAGTAGGGCAAGAGGAAAGCAATATAAATTAAAAAAATGTATTTTTTTCATCAAATAAATCTAAACTTTAAGTGGTGTGCAACTTGTTTGCATGGCATGCCGCTATGCTTAGCCTGGCTGAAATCCTGAAAATGATAGGCAAGTGCTCCTATGATATAAAACATCATCAAGTTGCTATAGGGTAGTGGTACTGCCATGGGTTAGCATGTAGAACATGCTCGGTTTCATTCCCCACGCTGCCAAATTATTTAATAAACTTTTAAGGAATTTGAATGATAGATGTCAATCATATGGCTCATGTATAGCACAGTAGGGGTGGGAATATGTAAAATATAAATGTACAAATTTATAAATTTAATGAAAAAATAGATTTAAGGAATGCTTTGCTAGTGTAAGCATTGCTTACCGGATTTCAGCTGTGCTTACCTGGTTTAAGCATTGCTATGCGGGTTTGCGCGGAGCTAAGCATAGTTCAGCATATTAAAACTGGACAAAAAAGAAAATGTGTGGGAAAACTTCCCTACTTAAACCGCACAGGTGGGAATAGAGCCATAACCATTTGAGATTGCTCATAGCAAGACCAAAATGTCTGGTATCAGTGAAGGTGTTCACTTCTGAGCACAACATTGGGCCATCCAGAAGTCCAGGGTCATGGTTGGGCTCCTAGTAAAAAAACATGATGGCAGGCTGCTGTAGGGCCAGTACCAGGGCTTGCAGTACAAAACAGAGGCATGGGACCAACTTGCACGTGATCTCACCAGTGCCACTGGCATACCCCAGACTGTTGAGCAGGTATGTCACCTCCATAATGACCTGAAGCAGAGAAGGGGTGCACTCTTGGACCAGTGGATTCAGAAGCCTGAGTGCAGGATGTCCCACCTGTCTGTAAGTATGCAGTCTTATGTATTTCTAAGTATGGAAAAAACTCAACTTGTGACTGTGCAGGTGTGATTAATGTGTGATGTCTCCCCATATAGCTGTGGCAGCGAGGTCCCAGAATGGTGAGGCTCATGCCCAGTGACTGCTCTAGCTGCATCAGCAGTACGGTGAGTACAGAATACCCCCTACTATTAGCAGTAAGAAATCAACATTATAGTAATGGTAGTACTGCCTAAGCCACAGTGGTGCAGCAGTAGCATTGCCACTTCACAGCAAGAGGTTCTCCCATTCGATTCTCTGCTGGAGCACCTTCTGTGTGGAGTCTGCATGTCCTCCCCTTGGTCGAGTGACATTCGAAAGACATGCGTGAATGTG